>NC_090651.1:382781944-382911944 GCF_040937935.1 Hyperolius riggenbachi
TGGTGTCTGCCACGCTGCTGGATGGGTGGCTTCCAAGCACTAGGGGGGATTGGGGAAGTGGATGATCTAAGAAATGGACCGTAAAGGTTGTTATGCACAGCCTGAATCTTCTCAGCAGCAGGGGTGTTGCTAGGATCCAAAGATATACAGGGCTCTTTTGGGCACTCCAGCTGGAAAAATGGGTGGGTCATGGGTGGAGCCAAATTTACATGAACTTAGCAGCGATCTAAATAGGCCTGCCTAGTAAAATGTTGGATGAAGCCCCACCTCTCCATTAATACAAAACAAAAATGCAGCATATCACATAAATAGGTAGTGTCACAAACAGCGGTTTGCAAAAGTATTCGGCCCCCTTGAACTTTTTCACATTTTGTCACATTACTGCCACAAACATGAATCAATTTTATTGGAATTAAAGACCAATACAAAGTGGTGTACACATGAGAAGTGGAACGAAAATCATACATGATTCCAAAACATTTAAAAAAAAAAAAAATAACTGCAAAGTGGGGTGTGCGTAATTATTCGGCCCCCTGAGTCAATACTTAGTAGAACCACCTTTTGCTGCAATTACAGCTGCCAGTCTTTTAGGGTATGTCTCTACCAGCTTTGCACATCTAGAGACTGAAATCCTTGCCCATTCTTCTTTGCAAAACAGCTCCAGCTCAGTCAGATTAGATGGACAGCATTTGTGAATAGCAGTTTTCAGATCTTGCCACAGATTCTCGATTGGATTTAGATCTGGACTTTGACAGGGCCATTCTAACACATGGATATGTTTTGTTTTAAACCATTCCATTGTTGCCCTGGCTTTATGTTTAGGTCATTGTCCTGCTGGAAGGTGAACCTCCGCCCCAGTCTCAAGTCTTTTGCAGACTCCCAGAGGTTCTCTTCCAAGTTTGCCCTGTATTTGGCTCCATCCATCTTACCATCAACTCTGACCAGCTTTCCTGTCCCTACTGAAGAGTAGAGATGGCCTGAACCTCCGATTTTGGGTTCGCGAACTTCCGCAAAGGTTCGCGAACTTGCGAACTTTCGCAAACCACAATAGACTTCAATGGGGAGGCGAACTTTGAAAACTAGAAACATTTGTGATGGCCAGAAAAGTGATGGAAAAGATGTTTCAAGGGGTCTAACACCTGGAGGGGGGCATGGCAAAGGCCAGCTGTGACTGACTGACAGGGCTGTATATAATGCAAGTGGGCCACACACACACACACAAAAAAATAGATCGCAAGAACAAGATTAGCTCTTAAAAGAGCTGTTGTAGGGTGGTTTTTTTTAGCAATAAGAATCAACAAGGAGCAAGCTAACAAGCCTACAAGAGCCTAGCTAAGCTTTCCCTATAAGAGTCTGCAGCAGCTCTCCCTTCTCTAATTACTGAAGGCACAGGAGTGAGTCCAATGCCTGACGCTGCCTGCCTTTTATAAGGGGGGTGGGGCTCTAGGAGGGAGTGTAGCCTGATTAGCTACAATGTGCCTGCTGACTGTGATGTAGAGGGTCAAAGTTAACCCTAATGATGCACTATGGGAGCGAATCGAACTTCCGGGAAAGTTTGCGGTTCACCGCGAACGCGTACCTCCGAAGTTCACCGGTAACCATTCGCCGGTGAACCGTTCGGGCCATCTCTACTGAAGAGAAGCACCCCCCGAGCATGATGCTGCCACCTCCATATTTGACAGTGGGGATGGTGTGTTCAGAGTGATGTGCAATGTTAGTTTTCTGACAAAAAGTTCCATTTTGGTCTCATCTGACCAGAGCACCTTCTTCCACATGGTTGCTGTGTCCCCCACATGGCTTGTGGCAAACTGCAAACGGGACTTCTTATGCTTTCTGTTAACAATGCCTTTCTTCTTGCCACTCTTCCATAAAGGCCAACTTTGTGCAGTGCACGACTAATAGTTGTCCTATGGACAGATCCCCCCACCTGAGCTGTAGATCTCTGCAGCTCGTCCAGAGTCACCATGGGCCTCTTGACTGCATTTCTGACCAGCACTCTCCGTGTTCGGCCTGTAAGTTTAGGTGGAGGGCCTTGTCTTGGTATGGTTTACAGTTGTGCCATACTACTTCCATTTCTGAATGATCGCTTGAACAGTGCTCTGTGGGATGTCGCGAACCTCCAATTTTCGATTTGCGAACTTCACTATGGGCTGTTTATACAGGCGATAACACACACATTGAGCTATCTTTGAACAAATGAGGACTTAAAAAAGGCCTATTTTGAGAATACATGGCGAGAGATGCCGATAGATGGATTAACCAATACCTGTAGAGATTTTTTGATTGACAATCAATATAGCCAATAGGAGGGTATTCCTACGATGGGAGGTATGACCTACTGGACTCCGCCCACTCCTTAAGGTATATAAAGGAGGCTGTGAGACAGCCTCATTTGATTGCTGACCTTGCTAGGGAGCACAGCTCCCATTTTTTGTTTTCATGATTATGCACTTGTAAATAGCTGTGTATACTTTCGACTATGCACTTTGCACCCTAAGCACTTTAGTATTATAGCCCTGACGATGGCTCTCTTTTAAGGAGCCGAAACATGTCGGTTAGGTGGAGGGTTTTTTCTATGTAGAAGTTACTCAGCATACATTACTTCAGTGCCTAGTATTGGGATAGATAAGGCTTGACTATATATTGAATTGGTCTTCCTTAACCTACACTCTTTTGTCTTTAAACTATCCAACTAGGTTTATGTGAATTCGATCATGAACATTAGATTAAAACAAAGTTTTTAATGTAATAAATTAAAAGTTATATTTTAGGTGGTCTTGTTTAAGGTCTGCGAAGTGTGTGAAATTCACTCTTCCATAAAGGCCAACTTTGTACAGTGCACGACTAATAGTTGTCATAATGGACAGAGTCTCCCACCTGAGCTGTAGATCTCTGCAGCTCGTCCAGAGTCACCATGGGCCTCTTGACTGCATTTCTGATCAGCGCTCTCCTTGTTTGGCCTGTGCGTTTAGGTGGACGGCCTTGTCTTGGTAGGGTTACAGTTGTGCCATACTCCTATTTCTGAATGATCGCTTGAACAGTGCTCCGTGGGATGTTCAAGGCTTTGGAAATCTTTTTGTAGCCTAAGCCTGCTTTAAATTTCTCAATAACTTTATCCCTGTCCTGTCTGGTGTGTTCTTTGGACTTCATGGTGTTGTTGCTTCCAATATTCTCTTAGACAACCTCTGAGGCCCTCACAGAGGAGCTGTATTTATACTGACATGAGATTACACACAGGTGCACTCTAGTCATTAGCACTCATCAGGCAATGTCTATTGGCAACTAACTGCACTCAGACCAAACGGGGCTGAATAATTACGCACACCCCACTTTGCAGTTATTTATTTGTAAAAAATGTTTGGAATCATGTATGATTTTCGTTCCACTTCTCACATGTACACCACTTTGTGTTGGTCTTTCATGTGGAATTCCAATAAAATTGATTCATGTTTGTGGCAGTAATGTGACAAAATGTGGAAAACTTCAAGGGGGCCGAATACTTTTGCAAATCACTGTAACTAGGCAGAGTTACCTGGCTTCTGTGCTGCCTGCTCTGGCTTTCTGCTGGGCGGGCTGGCCTGCTGACAGGTTATCTGGCAGTCCCCCCATAGCATTCCCTGACCTTCTAGTGGACCCCCTCCCAAGCTTCCAGGGGCCTCCCATTCAGGCACCAAACTCCCAGCATGCCCCCATAAGCTACCTGCATGCCCCATAAAGGCATCACAGTGCCCAGCATGGCATTCCAGCACCCAGTATGCCCACATAGAGGCACCACAACACCCAGCATACACTGATTGATGCACCACAGCTCCCAGCATGCCCGCCATTGATGCAACACAGCTGACTCCACCTGGGGAACATCCGGGGCACCCCAGAATAGATCCGGGGCACGTGCCACTGATCTGTGGGGCTAGCGACGTCACTGGTCAGCAGTGCAATGTGTCATCAGTACAGCAGTGAGAGGGATATGATGGAGTCTGATATATTTATTTCCTTTTAGACTATGAAAATTGCCTGGCTGCTCTGCAAATCTTCTGCTTCTAATTCCTTATAGCTATAGCCCCTGAACAAGCATGCAGATCAGGTGCTCTGACTGAAGTCAGACTGGATTAGTGACATGCTTGTTTCAGGTGTGTGATTCAGCCACTACTGATGCATAAAAGATCAGCAGGACTGCCAGGGAACTGTTATTATTTACAAGGAAATAAATATGGTAGCCTCCACATCCCTCTCACTTCAACTGTCCTTTCATAGTTCCCCTCTTAAAAGGTTTTCCCATAATAATAGAAGGCAGTGCAACCTGTCACTCACCTGTTGATAAGAAAGCAGAGAGGAGGCACAGGGCAGGGAGTAATGCCTTCATGGTTCTGCTTCGTCACAGAGAAGGATGCAGACTTCCAGCATCATATTACTGAGGACACCGACAAAGAGTGACTGAACCAGCGGAACTCAGCTGAATGTATGACAGGTTCCTGGGGGACACCGACAAAGAGTGGCTAAACCAGCGGAACTCAGCTGAATGTATGACAGGTTCCTGGGGGAGACCGACAACGAGTGACTGAACCAGCGTAACTCAGCTGAACGTGTGACAGGTTCCTGGGGGACACCGACAAAGAGTGACTGAACCAGCGGAACTCAGCGGAAAGTATGACAGGTTCCTGGGGGAGACCGACAAAGAGTGACTGAACCAGCGTAACTCAGCTGAACGTGTGACAGGTTCCTGGGGGAGACCGGCAAAGAGTGACTGAACCAGCGAAGCTCAGCTGAACGTGTGACAGGTTCCTGAGGGAGACCGACAAAGAGTGACTGAACCAGGGAAGCTCAGCTGAACGTGTGACAGGTTCCTGGGGGAGACCGACAAAGAGTGACTGCACCAGCGTAACTCAGCTGAACGTGTGACAGGTTCCTGGGGGAGACCGGCAAAGAGTGACTGAACCAGCGTAACTCAGCTGAACGTGTGACAGGTTCCTGGGGGAGACCGGCAAAGAGTGACTGAACCAGCGGAACTCAGCGGAAAGTATGACAGGTTCCTGGGGGAGACCGACAAAGAGTGACTGAACTAGCGTAACTCAGCTGAACATGTGACAGGTTCCTGGGGGAGACCGACAAACAGTGACTGAACCAGGGAAGCTCAGCTGAACGTGTGACAGGTTCCTGGGGGAGACCGACAAAGAGTGACTGCACCAGCGTAACTCAGCTGAACATATGTCAGGTCCCCGGGGAGAGGAGGGCAGCACATCAGCACGTCCTACAGGAAGCACACCTATAATTTTACAGCTGTTCCCGGATGCCTCTTTCCCAGATGTCAGATAATTGTTCTTGTTGCCTTCCTAGGCATACAGGCTGGGTTCACATATAACATAACATTTTTTTCTGGCGTTTTCCGCAGGTGCGTTTGCGTTAGGGTAATGCGTTTTTACTGTGTTTTTGGTGCACTTGCATTTTCTATGCGTTTTTTTTAAATTAAATACATGCAAATCATTAGGAAGACAACAGGAAGTGGAAACACATCAGAGATCTTTACTTTTAAATTAAAAATGCTGAGAAAAAACGCATGAAAAACGCAACGCATACGCGGCACCATAGACTTTCATTATGTGCAGTTTGGCAGCCAGACTGCATATTATGCAACACTACCAGCGTCTGCAGAACGCTTACTGTAAATCGCAGGTGGAACGCAGGTCATACTGCATCCCCTAGACTAACATTGCTGCATAAAACGCAGCGTTTCCCGCTCCGCAAGCGTTTCTGCCACGTGTGCACCGGCCACAGAGAAGTGATGAGCACAAATTTCACGTAATCATTATTTTGCATTATAATTCACAATTACGATGCAAAATCGTAATGGGAAATTTTGGGAAAAATTGTAATTAATTTCGTATGTAAACGTAAATCAGGAAATGTAATTTTGTGCCGACAGTCCATAAGCAGAGCCCCCATACATTCTATTGGCACCAAAATTTGCTACCTAAGGGAAACAGTGGAAATAAGTAAAAAAATATATATATTTTTAAAAAAGAGCTTGTAGACAGTTTATAAGATAATTGATTTTGAAAATGCAAAGGAAAAATGTTTTTTAAACTCAGAAAAAAGACAGTTTTAAACCCTTTTTCCTTTACATTTTTCAAAATTGATTATCTCAAAAACTACAAGTTCTTTTTGATAATTATGGGTTTTTTTTTGCTTGTTCCCAATATCCCCCTTAACATACCTGGTGATAATAGCTTGCATGGGGAATTGCTATTAACCCCTAAAGTCAGTACAAAATTACACAAAATTACGGATGGATTACCCAAAATCATTTGCATGTCCTAATCGTAATTACGGCCATACGGCCAAAATTGCACAAAATGTCACGTTAATCGTTATTAGCAGATTATGATCATCACTAATACAGAGGCCGTCTGGTACAAAATACACTGATGAGCAAAGTGGGGCAAAAATAATTTACATAAAAAAAATCAGCTACTTCAGTTTAAAGAAAACCTGTAACGTCAAAAAGTCCCCTGGGGGGTACTCACCTCGGGAGGGGGAAGCCTCAGGGTCCCAATGAGGCTTCCCACGCCGTCCTCTGTCCCTCGGGGGTCTTGCTGCAGCCCTCCGTACAGCGAGGATGTAAATATTTACCTTCCCGGCTCCTGCGCAGGCGCTGTGGCGGCTGTCGGCTCCGAAGTAGGCGGAAATACCCGATCGCCGTGGGGTCTGCTCTAATGTGCAGGCGCAAGTCTCCGGCGCCTGCGCAGTACAGCAGACCCGACTGAGATTGGGTATTTCCGTCTACTTCGGAGCCGAAAGCCGCCACAGCTCCCCCGCTGGAGCCTGGAAAGGTAAATATTGAACAGGCTGTCAGATTTGTCGGGTGGCTGTTCGGAGGGCTGCAGCGAGACCCCCGTGGGACGGAGGACGGCGTGGGAAGCCTCATTAGGATCCTGAGGCTTCCCCCTCCTGAGGTGAGTACCCCCCAGGGGATCTTTTTGATGTTACAGTGTCTCTTTAAAGAGGAACACCATGGAATATGATGGTGTTTTATCAAACACTTATAATAAAATGCAGTAAATTATTCAGAATACCCACATTACATATCCAGGTTTAAGCATCAGAAACACTTCCTATAACTATACACTGCTGCATATTGGTATGTAGCCCCGCCTGCCCAGTGAGGCTTAAAGGACTCCTGTAGGGGGGGTCGGGGGAAAATGAGTTGAACTTACCCGGGGCTTCTAATGGTCCCCCGCAGACATCCTGTGTTGGCGCAGCCACTCACCGATGCTCTAGCCCCGCCTCCGGTTCACTTCTGGAATTTCAGACTTCACTCCTGAAAACCACTGCGCCTGCACTGCCGTGTCCTCGCTCCCACTGATGTCACCAGGAGTGTATTGCGCAGGCCCAGTATGGTTTGTGCCGTATGCTCCTGGTGACATCAACGGGAGGGAGGGCGCAGCTGCGCAGGCGGAGTGGTTTTCAGACTTTAAAGTCTGAAATTCCAGAAGTGAACTGGAGGCGGGGCTAGAGCATCGGTGACTGGCTGCGCGGGCACAGGATGTCTGCGGGGGACCATTAGAAGTCCCGGGTAAGTTCAACTCATTTCCCCCGACCCCCCTACAGTATCTCTTTAAAGTGTACCACAGATGTTTCGTTTGTTTTATTTTTACAGTATATTTACCTGGGGCTTCCTACAGCCCCATGTCAGCTGTGGGCTCCATCCAGCTGTGTCTCCTGGTATATTACCCAGTTGTGGCCAGTCGTGGTTCACCGCGTATGTACGGCCTTGCTGGGCACGCCCCCGCAGAGCAGCCTAGCTGGGCACGCCCCCGCAGAGCGGCCCGAGCCACAGGAGCGTAACATTGGCCCGCATGTGGCCCCAGACCCACATGTGTGAGAAGCATGCCTGGGAATTATACAGAGGACACAGTGGAGGGACCCAAGAGGATGGGAATAGAGGGGGCTGGAGGAAGCCCCAGCTAAGTATAAAAGCTGCTTCTTGAAACATCTCTGGTTTTCTTTAAGCCTGGTATAAACTTTCAATTATAATTGGCCCAATTAAACACCTCTATTTAGCATGAGTATTTACCTACAATATCTGCTCATAGTACTCAATATCTGTTGGCCCTCACACTACATGGAGGTGGCAAAATTGGTCAGTGATTGGCCAATCATGATTGCAAATGTGTACCAGGCTTAAAGGGAAGCTTAAACTGGTATGAAACTCAACATTTCCTCTTTGTTATAAAAAAATGGTTTATAATCTACTACCAAAAAAAAAATGTAGTAGAACAGCATTCAAACAGTTAAACACAGCACTTTGTTCTTCAGTGGAAAGCTTCTTTTTTTAAACTGTCATTTTCAGAGTTTAAAAAACATTCTTCATTTTTGCATTAAAAAAAATCAATTTTCTCAAAAACGTCAAGGTCTTTTAAAAAAAAGTATTATTTTTTTAATTGTCCCCATTGTTACCGTTAACATATATATAGATAGACATTTTGGTGACAAAAGCATGTATGGGGGCTTTGCAATTAACTGGCTTTGCTAAAGTTACCACAAAATAACACGAAATTAAGGCAAAATTGCGAAATGACGGTTCCCCATTATGTTAACATACGAAATAATGATTTTTCCTGAAATTTCGCATTACGATTTCACCTCATAGTTGCAAATTATTATGCAAAATTACGATTTTGCAAAATTTGTGCTCATCACGTCTAATAAAAGTTAATTTTATGCAGTCTGCCCCCAAAGGGGATAATACACCATGTGCTCTCCCCCTCTACTAGTCGACTCACCAGATGTATTGACCCAGCAGGTCAATCAACGCATTATGGGCTATCCGGCCACGCCCACCCAACTCCAGCAATCGTTACTTCACTTCCTTGTTCCGTATCCAGCACACTTCATAGATTAAAAAATGCTTCACATAGTGTAAAAGTATTGTCTTTATTACCATAATTTGCATTGAAACAAACTGCAGCAGCATAGATCTGTAGGACACAATTAGGAGATGTTTAACCTCTGCCTGACCAGCCTCATTCACTAAGTGGCACGTAAGAAGCTTACGCTCACACATACATTTTCTCAATTACGGCCATACATAATTACGATTTGGAAAGTCAATTGACTTTACGTAATCCACTCGTAATTTCGCATGATTTTTGTAAAAAAAATGTTGTGTAATTTGACACCGAATTAAGCGGTTAATATCAAATCCTCCATACATGGCATCATCACATGGCTGGCAAACAGTATTCTGCAAACTTCTGCCGTTCGCATTCGCAGCGGACAACAAACATTTGCCGTGTTTGACCCGCCCCCCATACATCATCAAACTTTGACCCCTTACCTCACAGTCAGCAGACACATGGCAGCCAATCAGCTAGCACCTGGACCACACCACCCTATTAAAAAGCAGTTGCGGTGGCCATATTGGATTAATTCTCGGCTGGCTGCTGAATGTTAGGACCCATTTCCACTAGCCACCGCACGTGGCTGCGAGACGCGCGGTGGAACTAAATCCCAGAAGCTGTGCCATGCATGGCTATGGGATTCGCAGCCTTCCGCACAGAAACTGACGGCAATGTCGGCCGAATTGCTAAGGTAAGCGATTCGGCCGGCGGCACCATAGTTTCCTATGGTAGAGTTTCCCTGTGCGGTTTGCCTGTGGGGAAACTCTCCGAATTCTGCACGGTTTCCGCGCTTGTGGAAATGGGCCCTCGGTAAGAGCAGGGTCAGACTTGCCGCAGAAAGTTAGGGAAAGCATTAGCTAAGCCTGTGTTGTTGTTCCTCACTGACTACTTGCTGAAAGCACCCTAAATAGTCCTTTTGAGGACTAGCACACCGGTCTACTGTGGTTTGTTTGTGTGTGACACTCCACAGCCCACTGACACGCAGAACTGTGTGCACACTACTGCTGTTATCTCATTAAGTTGCAGGCACAGTACCACTCCTGTGCATTATTATGTCACTGTATTCTGATAGTACAATTGAATATATCTGTGTGAGACACTCCACAGCCCACTGACACCCAGAGCTGTGCATAGTACTACTGCTATTGCCTCGTTAAGTTGCAGGCACAGAACCACTCCAGTGCATTATTATGTCACTGTATTCTGATAGTACTATTGTATTTCTCTGTGTGAGACACTCCACAGCCCACTGACACCCAGAGCTGTGTGCACACTACTGCTGTTATCTCATTAAGTTGCAGGCACAGAACCACTCCTGTGCATTATTATGTCACTGTATTCTGATAGTACAATTGAATATCTCTGTGTGAGACACTCCACAGCCCACTGACACCCAGAGCTGTGCATAGTACTACTGCTATTGCCTCGTTAAGTTGCAGGCACAGAACCACTCCAGTGCATTATTATGTCACTGTATTCTGATAGTACTATTGTATTTCTCTGTGTGAGACACTGCACAGCCCACTGACCCCCAGAGCTGTGTGCACACTACTGCTGTTACCTCATTACACTGCAGGCACAGGACCACTCCAGTGTATTATTATGTCACTGTATTCTGATAGTACTATTGTATCTCTCTGTGTGAGACACTGCACAGCCCACTGACACCCAGAGCTGTGTGCACACTACTGCTGTTACCTCATTACACTGCAGGCACAGAACCCCTCCAGTGTATTATTATGTCACTGTATTCTGATAGTACTATTGTATTTCTCTGTGTGAGACACTGCACAGCCCACTGACCCCCAGAGCTCTGCATAGTACTACTGCTGTTATCTCATTACACTGCAGGCACAGAACCCCTCCAGTGTATTATTATGTCACTGTATTCTGATAGTACTATTGCATCTCTCTGTGTGAGACACTCCACAGCCCACTGACACCCAGAACTGTGCATAGTACTACTGCTGTTATCTCATTAAGTTGCAGGCACAGAACCACTCCAGTGCATTATTATGTCACTGTATTCTGATAGTACTATTGCATTTCTCTGTGTGAGACACTCCACAGTCCACTGACACCCAGAGCTGCTCACCTTACTGCTGTTGTGGCCACATTACGTTGCAGGCACAGAGTACCACTCTAGTGCATTATTTATTATTATTTTAGTATTTAGTGCCGACATCTTATGCAGCAGTGTACAGAGTATATATTATCTTGTCACTTAACTGTCCCTCAGAGGGGCTCACAATATAATCCCCGCTATAGTCTTATGTCTATGTACTGTATGTATCATGTAGTGTATGTATTGTAGTCTAGGGCCAATCTAGGGGGAAGACAATTCAATTATCTGTATGTTTTTGGGATGTGGCCAGGAAACCGGAGTGCCCAGAGGAAACCCACACACAGACACGGGGAGAACATACAGACTTGGCTGGGATTCGAACCGGGGACCCAGCGCTGCAAGGCGAAAGCGCTAACCACTACACCACCGTGCTTATTTCTAGGAATGTATTGTGATTTCTGCCCTATAGGGATTAAAACACGACTGTGTCAACTCTGTCATTTTGGCGGGACGTTTGGCATGGATCCCCCTCCGGCCTGCCCCTGTCCAGGTGTTAGGCCCCTTGAAACAACTTTTCCATGACGTTTGTGGCCAGAAACAGTCTTCGTAGGTTTTAAAATTTGTCTGCCTATTAAAGTCAGAGCTGGGACAAGGTCCTTCAGCACCCAAGGCTCAGACACCAAAGTGCGCCCCTCCATCCCTCCGCCCCAGCCATCACACACTGATTGCTACTAGACTAAGAGGCGCCCCAGGGCCCCCAACCTCCCCAATACCTTAATCTCTAGTTATCTAACTTGCAGTCACTGCCATGTATCCCCTTTTCCTTTTTCTTTCTGCTTCAAACACAATTGGGAATGACAACTGAATGAATTGTGCGCCCCCTCCTACACTGCGCCCTGAGGCTGGAGCCTCTCCAGCCTCTGCCTCGGCCCGGCCCTGATTAAAGTCTATGGCGGTTCACTGAGTCCGCATGTTGCGAACATTTGCAGAAGTTCTCGTTCATGAACGGAAAACTTGATGTTTGCGACATCTCTATGTGAGAGTAGGGAGAGAGGTTATAGTGAAATATAGGCAAGTATTACACTATTTCACTATATGGGCTGCTGCACACCAGACCAGAGCAGTTCTGGAGCGTTTTTAAAACCCTAACAGCTTGGGTAATGTATTTCAATGGGCTGGTGCACACCAGAGCGGCTCGTTTTTTCCACAAACGCAAACCCGGGGGCTGCAGCATTTTTTTTTATTTCTGAGGCATTTAAGCCTTAATGTTAAAGCAGAATATAACCCTGCATTTCAACTTTGCTCTAAAACATTATTTACAGCATATTATATGCAAAAAGCATTTTTTTTTAGTAGACCAGCATTGGAAGGGTTAAACACAGAGGTTTTAAGTTCAGTGCAGACGTTCAGATAGTTACATTCTATTTAGTTAGATGTATCTATTGATAAACAGTTACACACTCTTTGGCTGTCCTCCAAGCTCCTTCTCAGTGAGAGAGATGAGTCACAATAAACACTTAGATACTTATTTGTAAACAAAAAGTATCTAACTGAAGTTCGGATGCGTCTGCAAAAATCTCCAGGGACTTTAAAGCCCTGTGTAACCCTTCCAATGCTGGTCTAGTAAAAAAAAAAAATGCTGGTTGCATATAATATACTGTAAATAATGTTTTAGAACAAAGTTGAAATGCAGGGTTATATTCCGCTTTAAAGTATAGGAGAGTGGAAAACCGCTCTGAGAAACGCTAGATCAGAGCGGTTTTCCAGGCGTTTTTATTACAGAAGCTGTTCAATAACAGCTTTACTGTAACAATATGTGTATTCTGCTACACAAAAACGCTACAGAAAACGCTAGGCATGATTAGAAAACCTCTCTATGCCTAGGAATTCCTCTGAAAACCTGCTTCAAAAACCTCTAGCGTCTTGCGGATCTGAGGTTTTTGGTGTGCACTGGGCCTATCTCAGACTTCCAAAGGAACGGTACCACACCAAGCAGTGGTGTAGCTAGGGAGCTGTGGGCCCCGGTGCACGTTTTGCATGGAGCCCCCAAGCACTCTATACATAACAATTGATACGGCGCACCAAAACCTGCCAAGGGTTTCCCCAGTGTCAGAGGTGCAAGCAGGGGATGGGAAACAGTTTGTTAACCCTCCTGGCAGTTTGTAAAAATCCGCCAATGGGCAGCAAAGCGTTTTTTTTTTTTTTTTTTCATGTAGCGAGACAAGGTCTCGCTACATGATAGCCGCATCTCAGCGGCATCCCCCCAGCCTCCAGCGATCGGAGATCAGGAGATCCCGTTCAAAGAATGGGATCTCCTGGAGGGCTTCCCCGTCGCCATGGCGATGGGCGGGATGACGTCACCGACGTCCTCGATGTCGTGACGTCAAAGGGGACTCCGATCCACCCCTCAGCGCTGTCTGGCACTGATTGGCCAGGCAGTGCACGGGATCTGGGGGGGGGGGGTGGCTGCGGCGCGACGGATAGCGGCGGATCGGCGGGTAGCGGTGGCGATCGGATTGCACACGCAGCTAGCAAAGTGCTAGCTGCGTGTAGCAAAAAAAAATTATGCAAATCGGCCCAGCGGGGCCTGAGCAGTGCCTTCCAGCGGCATAGCCCGAGCTCAGCTCGGGCTTACCGCCAGGAAGGTTAATGATTACTACTACTTAAAGCATTTATAGAAGTGATTATTACCAGCACAGGACCAATAAAGTGCTAATATTGTGCTTGAGGGAGGGCCCCTTGGGGCCCCTATGACCCAAGGGCCCCGATGCGGTCACTACCTCTGCAACCCCTATTGCTATGCCACCGACACCAAGTAAGTATAGCTCAAATACTTTTATTAATATTCTACTACCGCTATAATATGCGCCCTTAACTAAATGTTTTTTTTCACCCAAATTATTGTGCAGCATTTTTAAATATACACAATATATGGGGTTTTGCTATTAACTGCTAAATTGGGTACAAAATTGAGCAAACATTATGCAAAATTACGATTACTAATTACTTTTACAAACACAATTATGTTTTTCCTGAAATTTCACATTAAATTTTGCATCATAATTGTGAAGTACGGTACAATGTGCAATTCCGGCCGCATCCGCCTGGAAAAACGCTTGGCTAATGTTTTGCAATGGGATGGTGCACACAGACGGTTTGAGGTTTTTGCTCAGCCGCAAACGCGCCTCCTGCTGCACGTTTGCGGTTTTCTGAAGCGTTTCATCCTCAATGTAAAGTATAGGAAAAACCCAAACCGCTCTGAAAAACGCTAGATCAGAGCGGTTTTCGAGGCGTTTATGTTACAGAAGCTGTTCAGTAACAGCTTTTACTGTAACAATATGTGTAATCTGCTACACAAAAACGCACCAAAAACCGCTAGGTATGTTTAGAAAACCTCTGTAAACATACCTAGAATCGCTCTGAAATCAGCTCCCAAAACCGCTAGCGTATTGCGGATCTGCTAGCGGTTTTGGTGTGCACTGGGCCTCACTATTATGTGACCTGGATAAAGATAATGAACTGGATAATGACCCTTTGTAAATAACAGAGACATAGAAGAAAAGTAATTTAGAGTGCACTCTAAATAAATGTACACGTTATACTTATGCACTTTATGCATGTATTTCAAGACAAAGACAAGACAAATAACATTTATATCGCATTTTTCTCCTGGTGGGCTCAAAGTGGCAGAACTGCAGCCACTAGGGTACGCTCTATAGGCAGTAGCATTGTTAGGCCAGAGCTTCAGCCACTAGGGGGCGCTCTATAGGCAGTAGCAGTGTTAGGCCAGTGCTGCAGCCACTAGGGGTGCTCTATAGGCAGTAGCAGTGTTAGGCCAGTGCTGCAGCCACTAGGGGGAGCTCTATAGGCAGTAGCAGTGTTAGGCCAGTGCTGCAGTCAATAGGGGTGCTCTATAGGAAGTAGCAGTGTTAGGCCAGAGCTGCAGCCACTAGGGGGAGCTCTATAGGCAGTAGCAGTGTTAGACCAGAGCTGCAGCCACTAGGGGGCGCTCTATAGGCAGTAGCAGTGTTAGGCCAGAGCTGCAGCCACTAGGGGGCGCTCTATAGGCAGTAGCAGTGTTAGGCCAGAGCTGCAGCCACTAGGATGCGCTCTATAGGCAGTAGTAGTGTTAGACCAGAGCTGCAGCCACTAGGACACGCTCTATAGGCAGTAGCAGTGTTAGGCCAGAGCTGCAGCCACTAGGACGCGCTCTATAGGCAGTAGCAGTGTTAGGCCAGAGCTGCAGCCACTAGGGGGCGCTCTATAGGCAGTAGCAGTGTTAGGCCAGAGCTGCAGCCACTAGGATGCGCTCTATAGGCAGTAGCAGTGTTAGGCCAGAGCTGCAGCCACTAGGGGGCACTCTATAGACAGTAACAGTGTTAGGCCAGAGCTGCAGCCACTAGGATGCGCTCTATAGGCAGTAGTAGGGTTAGGCCAGAGCTGCAGCCACTAGGACGCGCTCTATAGGCAGTAGCAGTGTTAGGCCAGAGCTGCAGCCACTAGGGGGCGCTCTATAGGCAGTAGCAGTGTTAGGCCAGAGCTGCAGCCACTAGGACGCGCTCTATAGGCAGTAGCAGTGTTAGGCCAGAGCTGCAGCCACTAGGGGGCACTCTATAGACAGTAACAGTGTTAGGGAGTCTTGACCAAGGTCTCCTTACTGAATAGGCGTCAGCTTACTGAACAGGAAAAGCCGAGATTCAAACCCAAGTCTTCTGTGTCATGCAGAGCCCTTAACCATTAAATGATCCAAGCACACCTGAAGTGAAAGGGATATGGAGATTGATGTATTTTAAAAGCGATTTTTAAAGGAATGTGCTTTTTTTTTGCAGCAAAAGCAGCACATTTTTTGATTTCCAAGGATTGAAACGTTGCAGCACCTATAGGGTGAAACTGCTGTAGCCGGCGATTGGAAAACTAAGCGCAATCACTCACAGTGTGAACCAGGCCGAAGGGCTCTTTACCTCTGAATGAGATTTGATCCAAATCGCAAACCGCTAGCGATTTTTAAATCAATAGGATTGCTACTTTATATTGGAATCAGAAAGTATTTCCTATTTTTGCGATTCATTTTTTTGTGAAGCGTAATCCCATTTTGCAGCGATTTTAAGTGCGATTTCACTTCAATGTTTAAAGATAAACCCATAATCGGAATCACAATCACAACTGATGAAAAATCATAATCGCTTACGTTTGCATTAGGCCATTGCTAGTGGAAAAGAGTCCTAATACTTTTACCCACAGCCCCTGAACAAGCATGCAGATCAGGTGCTCTGACTGACGTGTGATTGGATTAGCTGCATGCTTGTTTCTGATGTGTGATTCAGCCACTACTGCAGCCCAAGAGATTAGCAGGACAGCCAGGCAACTGGTATTGCTTAACAGGAAATACAGTGGTTTGCAAAAGTATCCGGCCCCCTTAAAGTTTTCCACATATTGTCACATTACTGCCACAAACATGAATCAATTTTATTGGAATTCCACGTGAAAGACCAATACAAAGTGCTGTACACGTGAGAAGTGGAATGAAAATCATACATGATTCCAAACATTTTTTACAAATAAATAACTGCAAAGTGGGGTGTGCGTAATTATTCGTCCCCCTGAGTCAATACTTTGTAGAACCACCTTTTGCTGCAATTACAGCTGCCAGTCTTTTAGGGTATGTCTCTACCAGCTTTGCACATCTAGAGACTGAAATCCTTGCCCATTCTTCTTTGCAAAACAGCTCCAGCTCAGTCAGATTAGATGGACAGCGTTTGTGAATAGCAGTTTTCAGAACTTGCCACAGATTCTCGATTAGATTTAGATCTGGACTTTGACTGGGCCATTCTAACACATGGATATGTTTTTGTTTTAAACCATTCCATTGTTGCCCTGGCTTTATCTTTAGGGTCGTTGTCCTGCTGGAAGGTGAACCTCTGCCCCAGTGTTAAGTCTTTTGCAGTCTCCAAGAGGTTTTCTTCCAAGATTGCCCTGTATTTGGCTCCATCCATCTTCCCATCAACTCTGACCAGCTTCCCTGTCCCTGCTGAAGAGATGCACACCCAGAGCATGATGCTGCCACCACCATATTTGACAGTGGTCAAATGGTGTGTTCAGAGTGATGTGTAGTGTTAGTTTTCTGCCACACATAGAGTTTAGCATTTTGGCCAAAAAGTTCCATTTCGGTCTCATCTGATCAGAGCACCTTCTTCCACATAGTTGCTGTGTCCCCCACATGGCTTGTGGCAAACTGCAAATGGGACTTCTTATGCTTTCTGTTAACAATGCTTTTCTTCTTGCCACTCTTCCATAAAGGTCAACTTTGTACAGTGCATGACTAATAGTTGTCCTATGGACAGATTCCCCCACCTGAGCTGTAGATCTCTGCAGCTCGTCCAGAGTCACCATGGGCCTCTTGACTGCATTTCTGATCAGCGCTCTCCTTGTTCGGCCTGTGAGTTTAGGTGGACTGCCTTGTCTTGGTAGGTTTACAGTTGTGCCATACGCCTTCCATTTCTGAATGATTGCTTGAACAGTGCTCCGTGGGATGTTCAAGGCTTTGGAAATCTTTTTGTAGCCTAAGCCTAGAGATGTCGCGAACCTCCGATTTTCGGTTCGCAAACTTTCGCGGAAGGTTCGGTTCATGCAAACTTTCGCGAACCGCAATAGACTTCAATGGGGAGGCGCCCTTCAAAATTTTGAAAAATTTCTGCTGACTGGAAAAATGATAGAAAAGATGTTTCATGGGGTCTAATACCTGGAGGAAGACATGGTTGAGTAAAATACACATCAAAAGTCCCAGAAAAAAATCTGAATTTAATACAAAGCAGTGTTTTAAGGTCAGAAATCTCATTGAATGTTCAGTTGCAGGCCTACACTACTTTATGACATCGGGAATCCCTTCCTTCCTTCTCCCTCCTCCCTCTCTCTCCTCCCGGAGGGAGGAGGGTCTCATCTTCCAGGGAATTGTAGTATTTCAAAAGCCAGCTTACATACCATGGCTGGGAATTGAACCCAGGCTGGGCTGGGAATTGAATCCAGGTCTCAGTGTGTGGTAGGTAACTCATTTAACCACAATACCACCAACAACACTACATGCTGAAGCCAGCCAAGCATGTACCATTATGATCGATCCAAGAGAAAAATTAGCTTGCTTAATCCACGTAATTGTACTATATCAAAAGCCAGCTTACATACCATGGCTGGGAAATGAACCCAGGCTGGGCTGGGAATTCAACCCAGGTCTCAGTGTGCGGTAGGTAACTCATTTAACCACTATACCACCAACAACACTACATGCTGAAGCCAGCCTAGCATGTACCATTATGATCAATCCAAGAGAAAAATTAGCTTGCTTAATCCACGGAATTGTACTATATCAAAAGCCAGGTTACATACCATGGCTGGGAATTGAACCCAGGTCTCAGTGTGCGGTAGGTAACTCATTTAACTACTATACCACCAACAACACTACATGCTGAAGCCAGCCTAGCATGTACCATTGTGATATACCCAAGAGAAAAATGATCTCTCTCTCTCTCTCTCTCTCTAGGACTTGATGCCATTGAAGTGATTTTTCAGCTTAAAACCATCAACGGATACCGGCAGAATTTCACAGGCAATTTCAAAATTCCGCCAGATTGAAAAAGCAATTCTGTTCCGATTGAAAAAGCGGTGACCATCCCTACTAGAGAGAGAGAGAGAGAGAGAGAGAGAGAGAGAGATGAATCTACCTGGCTATCTGGGGTTCTCTTCGGACAACTGTTGAACACAAAAGGCAAGGCCATGCCTGGGTGTACCACAAAGACTGTGCATGGAGTTGCTGTTGAATGATTTTATGGGGATGTATGTGTGTCTTTTGGAGGGAGGAAGTAAGTCTGCTCTAAGAAGTTTCAGCATGTAGTGTTGGTGGTGGTATAGTGGTTAAATGAGTTACTTACCACACACTGAGACCTGGGTTCAATTCCCAGCCACGGTATGTAAGCTGGCTTTTGATATAGTACAATTCCGTGGATTAAGTAAGCTAATTTTTCTCTTGGATTGATCATAATGGTACATGCTAGGCTGGCTTCAGCATGTAGTGTTGTTGGTGGTATAGTGGTTAAATGAGTTACCTACTGCACACTGAGACCTGGGTTCAATTCCCAGCCACGGTATGTAAACTGGCTTTTGATATAGTACAATTCTATGGATTAAGCAAGCTAATTTTCTCTTGGATTGATCATAATGGTACATGTTAGGCTGGCTTCAGCATGTAGTGTTGTTGGGGGTATAGTGGTTAAATGAGTTACCTACTGCACACTGAGACCTGGGTTCAATTCCCAGTCATGGTATGTAAGCTGGCTTTTGAAATACTACAATTCCCTGGAAGATGAGACCCTCCTCCCTTCGCGAGGAGGGGGAGAGGGGATAAGGAATAATAATCAACTAGGAACAAACCTACAAGATCCTAACTAAACTCTCCCTAGCAGAGTCTGTCAGCAGCTGTCCCTTAACTAATTACTGGAGGCAGACGAGTGAGTAAAACGACTGCAGAACCTTGCCTTTTATAAGGGGAGGGGGGGTGGGGCTCCAAGAGTGAGTGTAGTCTGATTGGTGATAATGTGCCTGCTGACTGTGATGTAGAGGGTCAAAGTTCTGCTCAATGGACCATTATGGGGCGAATCGAACTTCGCAAAAGTTCACCTTTACCGTCGACCGCGAACCACTTAAAGTTCGCTTGGAACCGTTCGCCGGCGAACCGTTCGGGACATCTCTACCTACAGGTGCACTCTATTTATTTAGTCATTAGCACTCATCAAGCAATGTCTATGGGCAACTGACTGCACTCAGACCAAAGGGGGCTAAATAATTACGCACACCCCACTTTGCATTTATTTGTAAAAAATGTTTGGAATGATGTATGATTTTCATTCCACTTCTCATGTGTACAGCACTTTGTGTTGGTCTTTCACGTGGAATTCCAATAACATTGATTCATGTCTGTGGCAGTAATGTGACAAAGTGTGGAAAACTTCAAGGGGGCCGAATACTTATGTAAGTATGCTATTATTATTATTTACCATTTATATAGCCCTGACATCTTCTGCA
Source organism: Hyperolius riggenbachi (assembly GCF_040937935.1). Classification (NCBI taxonomy): domain Eukaryota; kingdom Metazoa; phylum Chordata; class Amphibia; order Anura; family Hyperoliidae; genus Hyperolius; species Hyperolius riggenbachi. The sequence goes on from NC_090651.1 coordinate 382,801,979, forward strand.
GCGCTGTACAGAGTATAATGTCTTGTCACTTAACTGTCCCTCAGAGGAGCTCACAATCTAATCTCTGCCATAGTCCTATGTCTATGTATGCATCGTGTAGTGTATGCATCGTAGACTAGGGCAAATTTAAAGTGGACCTGAACTCTTGCACAGGACACAAGGAAAACATAGAGAAATGCACCCTGGATATATTTAGAGACTTTAGCCTGTGTAATTCCCCCTCATTTGTATTTAATCACAAGTTGTAATCTGATCCCTCCCCGAGTCACATGTCTGCCATGGCAGATAAGCAGATAAGCCCATTTGAAAAGCTCAGGCTGTAAACAATATGTCTACTTCCATGAATCAGGAAATAGAAACTGTGCAGATATATTTTAGGATTTGTATGAGCTGTAACAAAGAAATGTTTTTGTTTAAAGATTATTATACTGTTGCTTCTCTTTTAGAGCAAAGAAGACATTCTGAGTTCAGGTCCTCTTTAAGGGGAAGCCAATTAACGTATCTATGTTTTTGGGATGTTGGAGGAAACCGAAGTGCCTGGAGAAAACCCACGCAGTGCCTGGAGGAGACCCAGCGATGCCTGCTTGTCAGCCATCTCACTTCAAGCTCACTTTAAATTTTACAATTTTTTACGATAGTGATCCTTTTACTCATGCCCGAAGCTAAAGCTAATCAAATTGAAGCTTGTAAACTGAAAAATAGACTAGGGGCGTAATTAGAAATCACTGGGCCCCCCTGCGCAACTTTGGATGCCCCCCCCCCCCCCCCCCCAGCTGTAGTTGCTGGAGGGGGAGCGGTGATGGTAGCCCAATGTGGAGGAGGGGGGATTTGGGACCCCTCCCCACTGCTGCTGGTGCCTGCTGCTCCCCCTTCCTGCACTGCGCTCCCTCTTGCCCCTAAAAATGCCCCTGGAGGGCCCCAGAGCCAGCCCCCCCAACAGGTTTCTCCCCTAAGGGCCCCCCTGCGACTGCATCCCTTGCAGGGGCTGTTGTAATGCCCCTGAAATAGACATACTGTCCCTGTTGGTTGTATGGCCTGTGGCTGAAGGACTAGTTGTCTACCTAGAAGCCATGGATATGAGGCAGCTACCATACTGCACTTCCGTTTGTGTTTTTTTTCTGGTACTTAATGAAATGTCGCACTATGGCTCACACACCACAACCTTCGCTACAAGCAAGCTTTCATAAGACAGAGAACTGGGACGAGCAGGATGAATAAGCTGTAACTATAGCTATAACTCCATGAAATGTCACACTATGGTTCACACACCACCAGGGGAGGACTGGGACCTTTTGGCCTGGGGGGAAAACAGAAACTAGAGGCCCGTTTCACGGCATCCCCAGCCCAAAGCCATATCTTTCTTGTTCCCTCGATGCCATGCAGCTCACAGTCACACACACAATTTAACATTGGCCTGCTATCCCAGGCAGTTTGAAGTGTACCAGAGACGACAAGTAAAGATTTTTTACTTAACCGGGGCTTCCTCCAGCTCCATAAGGTTTTTAGAGTTCCTCGCTGTCCTCCCATGGTGTACTGTTCAGCAATCAGCCCCAGTAACTGGTTCAGTCGCGGCGGTCGGGGTCTTCTGTGCAGTTACAGTGGCTGATTACAGCTGATCGGAGGCACGCGGGAGGACGGCGAGGGACTCAAACGTGTTTATGGGGCAGGAATCCCCGGGTAAGTAAAAAAAATCTTTGTGCCGCCTCTGGTTATCTTTAAAGCAGGGCAGTAGTCTTCGTAATTTTGGGTACCTGATAGTGGCATAGCTATGAACCACAGTGCAAGTTTTACGTTAGGCCCCCACAAGCACTCTATACATAACAAATGATACGTCACACTAAAACCTGCCAAGGACAATCACAGAGGTGCAAGAAGGGGACGGGGAACAGTTTGTTAATGACTATAACTCAAAGCATCTATAGAAGTGATTATTACCAGCACAGGACCAATAGAGAGCTAATACTGCAGTTGAGGGAGGGCTCCTCTGGCCCAGGAGCAGTCGCAACCTCTGCACCCCCCATTGCTACACCACTGGTACCTGGAGTCGGTGGTTTCATAAACTGAGGAGTCTGATGATTTTTGTACCAACCCCACAGCCTTCGTTTAAAGGAAACCTGAGGTGTTTATTAGTGGTGTATTTATACTTAACCTGGTGCTTCCACCATGGGGCATGAGGTGCATGGGCTCCCTCACCATCTCTCCAGCTGATCCGTTCTCTTGTTATTGTCGCTGGTAGTCTGGCCATTCACTTTTAGGCAAGCTCTTCTGCACATGCACAGCGGCGAGCACACTCCTGTTGCAGCAGAAAGCATTCCGTGCCTGCGCAGGTGTACATCGCTGCACTGAAAAGCACAGCTGGCAGTGACTGCCCAGATTCACGGCAGGGATAACGAGAGAATGGAGCGGCCGTGGAGACCATAAACGAGCCCATGGACTTCATAGGGTTGGAGGAAGCCCCAGGTTACGTATAAAAACACCACTAATTAACTTGTCCCCCACTCACTGCTACTACCTACCTGGCCACCCGGGGCATCAATCGAAAAAAAGAGCAAGGAGAAATTTGGGTGCCCAGTAATGCCAATAGTAAAATATTGGTATTTAATAGCATAATTTTGCCATTAATGTGTCAAATATAGGAGTTAAATACTGATGATATTTTACTATGGCTAAAGGTGCCCATACAGGCTACAATAAAAAACAATTGGGGAAAAATCTGTATATTCGATGTAACGGATAAGTCAAACAAAAGGATCTATTCGAAACTGATGTATTTGAAAAAAAATATATATATATTGTACCATGTATGGGCACCATAAGCCTATTCTCACGCAGAACCCTCCCCCTGAAGCCTAACCCTAATCACCCCTCCACAAACTACCTACCTGATGCCTAACCCTAAGACAATTACTACCTGATACCTAACCCCAACCCACCGCACAAACTACCTACATGAAGCCTAACCCCCCTTGCACAAACTACCTGCCTGATGTCTAACCCCATCCCTCTCCCCTCACAGACTACCTGCCACCTAACCCTAAACCCCTCCTCACAAACTTCCTTCCTGATGACTAACACACACACACACTTTCTCCACACAAATTACCTGTCTGTGGCTGATGCCTAACCTTAAAGGAGTCATCAGGGAAAAAGTCTAAAATAAGTGGTACTTACCGGGGGCTTCCTCCAGCTCCAAGCTCCCAGAACGTCCCTCGCCGCAACTCTGCCCGCAGCCATTCACCGCAGGTCCGTCCCGGTCCCTGGCGATGACGTCAGAGCGACCTCCAGGTCGCTCTGTACTGCGCCTGCGCGAGCGCCGCTGTGAATCACCGCCATGTGGGGCGGAGCGGACTGCTCAGTACTACTGCGCCTGTGCAGTCTGCTCCGGCCCATGTGACGGCGATTGACAGCGCCGCTCGCACAGGCGCAGTACAGAGCGACCTGGAGGTCGCTCTGACGTCATCGCCGGGGACCGGGACGGACCTGCTGTGAGCGGCTGCGAGCAGAGTTGCGGCGAGGGACATGCTGGGAGCATGGGGCTGGAGGAAGCCCCCGGTAAGTACCACTTATTCTAGACTTTTTCCCCGATGACTCCTTTAAACAGCGCACACACACAGCTGATGCCTAACCTTCCCCCCCCCCTCCTTCTCACCCATACAAAAACTACTGGTTGACACCTAACTGCCTGCCTTGGTGCCTCCCCCTCCCCTGTGGCCAATCACACCACCAGAAAAAAACATTCCCTTGGGCTGGCCCGGATCAGAACTGCATTATGTGGGGGTGGCAACATCAACAAGTACACAATCAAAATTTATAAAAAAAAACCTCCTCTGGCGAGTGGCGACCTGGACCCGACCTGATCCCTCTGAGTCCGACTCCAACTCCAATCAGCCCAGCAGAAGGCTCCCTCTGACAGCCAGGCTTCTCCTCAGCAGATAAGTGAGCTGAGCTGGAATGGCTGAGGCTCCAGGCGGGGCCCGGGGGGCGGAGTCAAGTGAGGTGAAGTCCCGACTCCTAACTCCCGGCCAAATAGCGTGAACACGCTCACGCTGCCTGCACGCAGCCACGCACCAGGGCACACACGCCACGGCCAGGCCGCCTCAGCCCAGCCCCGATTGGATACTTGAATTACAAGGGGAGGAATTAGGATGGGGAGGCAGACTGGATCGCGTGCAAGCCGTGCAACTTTATTCATCAGCCTCTGCTCCGCGGAGCCTCCGCCCACACAGTAAGTCTGGCTGACTATTACAGGGGGTGGGCTGGCTTAGTGAGTGCCTGTGGTAATTGGTAAACATCGCGCGAGGCTGCGTGCGTACAGCTCGCTACTGTAGTCACTGCGGTCTGCACAACTGTCCTGTGTCCGTACGCCGGCCCTAAGGACTTGGTATTTGAACGGCCCGGGGGGCAATTGCCTCCCGTCCCCCCGGGTCAGTCCGCGCCTGCACACCACAACCTTCTCTACAAGCAAGCTTTCATAAGACAGAGAACTGGGACGAGCAGGATGAATAAGCTGTAACTATAGCTATAACTCCATGAAATGTCGCACTATGGCTCACACACCACAACCTTCTCTACAAGCAAGCTTTCATAAGACAGAGAACTGGGACGAGCAGGATGAATAAGCTGTAAATTGCGCTCCTCCATGTGTTTGAACTGTTGCAGGTAATATTGTGTATTATGCTCTTCTTGTAACGTCCTGTTAATTTTACAGTTCTAGAACCCACTTCACAGATCTTCTCCGTAGTGCAGCCGTGCAAGCTCTCTGTCACTGCAAAACATAATATAATAATAATCATAACAAGAATAATAATAATGACTGAGGCTTAAAGAGGAACTCCAGTGAAAATAATGTATTAAAGAAGTGCTTCATTTTCACAATAATTATGTATAAATGATTCAGTCAGTGTTTGCCCATTGTAAATCTTTTAAATTCCTGATTTACATTCTGACATTTATCACATGGTGAAATTTTTACTGCTGGCAGGTGATGTAGATGCTGCTTGCTTTTTTGGCAGTTGGAAACAGCTGTAAACAGCTATTTCCCACAATGCAGCAAGGTTCACAGACAGGAAACTGCCAGGACCATGGTCCTCAAAGTTTCATTCAAAGTTTCACCACAATATCAGCCATACAGAGTCCCCTGATGATCCATTTATAAAAAGGAAAAGATTTCTCATGGGAAAGGGGGTATCAGCTACTGATTGGGATGAAGTTCAATTCTTGGTCACAGTTTCTCTTTAAAGTGACGCTGAACAGAATAATCCTACTAATATAATAAATGGGAAAGTTTGGATGTTTGGATGTTCGGATGTTTGTTACTCGATCACGCAAAAATGGCTGAACGGATTTGAATGAAATTTGGCACACACATAGTACATTACCTGGAATAAAGTATAGGATACTATTTATTCCCATAACCAAAAAGGGGGCGGAGACAAATACACATTTCACTGGAAAATGTAAACTGCAGCCATTCTTACACTGTTACAGGACTTCCGAGGCCAAAATGAAGAAAATCACACGGTACCTTTTTATTAGCAGAATCCACGGAGGACGTCCTGCCCGTCCTCCGCTCCGTTCCGCCATCAATGCAGGTCTTTCCGTTCCCCTATGGCTTGGCCCGACCCCACCGAACAGGTCGCATCGATTCCACCTCTAAGATGGCCGCCCCCAGGCTCCGCGGCTGCGCAGTGCGCTTTGCACTTGGGGAGCATGCCGGGACCTAATACGCGGCGGGAGGCGGGCAATAGGCTGCGCAGTTGCGCTAGCGGCAAAGCGTACTGCGCAGCCGCGGAGCCTGGGGGCGGCCATCTTAGAGGTGGAATCGATGCGACCCGTTCGGTGGGGTCGGGCCAAGCCATAGGGGAACGGAAAGACCTGCATTGATGGCGGAACGGAGCGGAGGATGGGCAGGACGTCCTCTGTGGATTCTGCTAATAAAAAGGTACAGTGTGATTTTCTTCATTTTGGCCTCGGAAGTCCTTTAATGGTAGGGTTCTCAAACTTTGCACAGCTGGTCGCTGGGTGACTGGGATTAATATTCAGAAAAGTGGGTGGAGTCATTAAAAGCCAATCAAAATTAACCTATTGATTTTCAAGGGGAATATTTACATTGCTGCCATTCTTGCACTGTTAATGGCAGAAGCCTCAAACCTGGTACAGTTGATCATTGGGTGACTGGGGTTCAATTTCAGAAAGGGGGTGGAGCCACAAATAGCCAATTAAATTTGTTTCATTTTAATGCAAATTATTGATGCCAAACATCGCAAAATCACAAACTTGGTAATTGATTAATTGTGTGTTAGGGTTAGAAAAGTAGGCACAGCCAACACCAGCCAAATACATAAATGGGCAACGCCGGGTCATAAGTGGGCGGAGACAAATACAAATTTTACTGGGAAATTGTAAACAGCAGCCATTCTTACACTGTTAATGGTAGGGTTCTCAAACTTTGCACAGTTGGTTACTGGGTGACTGGGATTAAAATTAAGAAAAGTGGGTGGAGTCTATAAAAGCCAATCAAAATTAACCTATTGATTTTCAAGGGGAATATTTACATTGCTGCCATTCTTGGACTGTTAATGGCACAAGCCTCAAACCTGATACAGTTGATCATTGGGTGACTAGGGTGCAATTTCAGAAAGGGGGTGGAGCCACAAACAGCCAATTAGATTTGTTATATTCCAATGCAAATTATTGATGTCAAACACCGCAAAGCTCGCAAACTTGGTAATTGAGTAATTGATTAATTGTGCGTTAGGGTTAGAAAAACGGGCACAGCCAACACCAGCCAAATACATAAGTGGGCAACGCTGGGTCATAAGTGGGTGGAGACAAATACAAATTTTACTGGGAAAATGTAAACAGCAGCCATTCTTACACTTTTAATGGTAGGGTTCTCAAACTTTGCACAGTTGGTTACTGGGTGACTTGGGTTAATATTCAGAAAAGTGGGTGGAGCCTACAAAAGGCAATCAAAAATTACCTATTGATTTTTCAGGGGAATATTTCATTGCTGCCATTCTTGCACTGTTAATGGCACAAGCCTCAAACCTGGTACAGTTGATCATTGGGTGACTGGGGTTTAAATTTATAAAAGGGGTGGAGCCACAAACAGCCCATATGAGTTGTTTAATTTTAATGCAGGTTATTGATGCCAAAGACAGCAAAGCTCACAAACTTGGTCATTGAGTAATTGATTAATTGTGTGTTAGGGTTAGGAAAAGTGGGCGCAGCCAGCACCTGCAAAATACATAATCGGGCAATGCTGGGTCATCAGTAGGCGGAGACAAATGCAACTTTCACTGAGAAAATGTAAACTGCAGCAATTCTTACACTTTTAATGGTAGGGTTCTCAAACTTTGCACAATTGGTCACTGGGTGACTGGGATTAATATTCAGAGAAGTGGGTGGAGCCTACAAAAGCCACTCAAAATTCACCTATTGATTTTCAAGAGGGAACATGTAATTGCTACCATTCTTGCACTGTTAACCACCCTGGCGTTCTGATTAAATCGCCAGGGTGGCTGCGGGAGGGTTTTTTTTAAATAAAAAAAAAACTATTTCATGCAGCCTTCCTTGTTTTGCTTATATCGTCGCCATAGCGACGAGCGGAGTGACGTCATCGACGTCAGCCGACGTCCTGACGTCAGCCGCCTCCGATCCAGCCCTTAGCGCTGGCCGGAACTTTTTGTTCCGGCTACGCTGGGCTCAGGCGGCTGGGGGGACCCTCTTTCGCCGCTGCTCGCGGCGGATCGCCGCAGAGCGGCGGCGATCAGGCAGCACACGCGGCTGGCAAAGTGCCGGCTGCGTGTGCTGCTTTTTATTTGATGTAAATCGGCCCAGCAGGGCCTGAGCGGCAGCCTCCGGCGGTGTTGGACGAGCTGAGCTCGTCCAGACCGCTCAGGTGGTTAATGGCACAAGCCTTAAACCTGGTACAGTTGGTCATTGGGTGACTGGGGTTAAATTCAGACAAAGGGGTGGAGCCACAAACAGCCAATCAGATTTGTTTAATCTCAATGCAAATTATTGATGCCAAAAACTGCAAAGCTCACAAACTTGGTTATTGAGTAATTGTGTGTTAGGGTTAGAAATAGTAGGCGGAGCGAACACCAGCCAAATACATACCCGAACAATGTCAGGAAATCAGTGGGTGGAGAAAAATACAAATTTCATTGCGCAAATGTAAACTGCAGCCATTCTTACACTGTTAATGGTAGGGTTCTCAAACTTTGCACAGTTGGGCACTGGGTGACTGGGATTAATATTCAGAAAAGTGGGTGGAGCCTATAAAAAGCCAATCAAAATCTACCTATTGATTTTTAAGGGGAATATTTAATCGCTGCCATTCTTGCACTGTTAATCACCTGTACTTGGTACAGTTGGCCATTGGGTGATTGGGGTTCAAATTCAGAAAAGGGGTGGAGCCACATCCAATCAGATTAATTTTATTTCATTGCAAATTATTGATGCCAAAGACAGCAAAGCTCACATACTTGGTCATTAAGTAATTGTGTGTTAGGGTTAGGAAAAGTGGGTAGAGCCAACACTAGCCAAATACATACCCGGGCAATGCTGGGCGTCCAGCTAGTTAGAAATAAAATAGTGTTTTAGCATTGGCAGTGATGTTGTAACCGGTATGGACTCTTTCCTGCCTGGCCAAGAAGAATCCACCAGACACTGACGTAACGGAAAAATAGCAATAGTTTTATTGTGACCAAAGCAACTGGTCCAAAAGGTAGGTTATCCAACTGAAACAATGAATGCAAGATATGTATTTCTTACACACTAAACATATTTCATAAATCTTCTATTCTTTACAGCCGGTGCACCGGTAAGGCTAATGGTCGCCACTTATGATCCAATCTTTTTCATCCAATCTTACCATTTCTATCTAATATAAAGCCGCATCTACACACGTAGATGCGGCCGCGAAGCTCCTTATCAATCGAGCCGCTGATGCGGCTCGATTGATAAGATCCAACAGGACGGATCCGCGAGGGGACAATGGCAGGGAATCGAGTGGAAGATAAGTAGCGCTGGCGGGGACGAGCGGGGAATCCATTGCGGTGCACACGCGGCGAGCGGGGACGCGGCGGGCACGCGCGGGTACGCCGAAGAGGCGATCCGGCGGCTCGCAGCCTCATCTACGCGTGTAGATGAGGCTTAAGGGAACTGCCTAGTATCCAATTAACATATTCAATCAGTTTACTCTTCTACTACATAGATTTGGTAAGATTGGATGAAAAAGATTGGATCGTTAGTGACCACCCTAAGGAGGAAAGCCAAGTTAAGTACATTTTACAAGCAAGTACTTTAAATGACACTAGTTCTATCGTAAGCAATTAATAACCAATACATTCATGCAATAACTCTATAATCTTTCAGCTGAGGCAATAGGTAAGGATAGGTCTACTGAGCAATTCAGTTCTAACCAGTTTCTGTCCCTTGCTACCAAGTCCAAGCTACAGTGGTGTGAAAAACTATTTGCCCCCTTCCTGATTTCTTATTCTTTTGCATGTTTGTCACACTTAAATGTTTCTGCTCATCAAAAAAAGTTAACTAGCGCATAACAAAGAACCGCTGGTGAATCAGAATTTGTATTCTGATTCACCAGCGGTTCTTTGTTATGCGTTCGTACGTGAGCCGGCTCACCAGCGGCTCCTCAGTGACTCTCTGCTCAATATGAGCCAGCGGCTCTTCAGTGACTGCATGTCAGCATGCCAGAATTCCTCCGAAAAAGGGGGTATAGTAGATGTGCTGGCTGCTCGGCGGGTGTGGGAAGGGAGGCCGCGGCGTGTGAATGGATGATACCGGCAGGGCTGCCTACTATAGCAGCGGCTCCCTCCTAGCAGCGACTCACAGCTGGGGAGGGAGCCGCTATGTGGCGGCCACGAGTGTAACACATTGCTGTTTAAAGCGGCAATTCTTATCTCATCAGTTCAGGCGACCCTGCAGAGGGGCCTGTAATGAATCCTGGATTTAGATAACAGAGCACCTGAAACTGACAGGGGAGGCACTGATCATCTGCCCTGAGGTCTGATATTGCAATAAGGTAACTAACATTTTTTTCTAATATTCGCCTCGTAAGTCCTTTAACTGTGGTTAATCACACCTGAGTTCAATTTCTGTAGTCACCCCCAGGCCTGATTACTGCCACACCTGTTTCAATCAAGAAATCACTTAAATAGGAGCTATCTGACACAGAGAAGTAGACCAAAAGCACCTCCAAAGCTAGACATCATGCCAAGATCCAAAGAAATTCAGGAACAAATGAGAACAAAGTACTGTAATTGAGATCTATCAGTCTGGTAAAGGTTATAAAGCCATTTCTAAAGCTTTGGGACTCCAGTGAACCACAGTGAGAGCCATTATCCACAAATGGCAAAAACATGGAACAGTGATGAACCTTCCCAGGAGTGGCCGGCCGACCAAAATTACCCAAAGAGCGCAGATAAAACTCATCCGAGAGGCCACAAAAGACCCCAGGACAACATCTAAAGAACTGCAGGCCTCACTTGCCTCAGTTAAGGTCATTGTTCACGACTCCACCATAAGAAAGAGACTGGGCAAAAACGGCCTGCATGGCAGATATCCAAGGCACAAACCACTTTTAAGCAAAAAGAACATTAAGGCTCATCTCAATTTTGCTAAAAAAAACATCTCAATGATTGGCAAGACTTTTGGGAAAATACCTTGTGGACCGACGAGACAAAAGTTGAACTTTTTGGAAGGTGCGTGTCCCGTTACATCTGGCGTAGAAGTAAAACAGCATTTCAGCAAAAGAACATCATACCAACAGTAAAATATGGTGGTGGTAGTGTGATGGTCTGGGGTTGTTTTGCTGCTTCAGGACCTGGAAGGCTTGCTGTAATAGATGGAACCATGAATTCTAATCTACTGTCTACCAAAAAATCCTGAAAGAGAATGTCCGGCCATCTGTTTGTCAACTCAAGCTGAAGCGATCTTGGGTGCTGCAGCAGGACAATGACCCAAAACACACCAGCAAATCCACCTCTGAATGTCTGAAGAAAAACAAAATGAAGACTTTGGAGTGGCCTAGTCAAAGTCCTGACCTGAATCCTATTGAGATGTTGTGACATGACCTTAAAAAGGCGGTTCATGCTGGAAAACCCTCAAATAAAGCTGAATTACAACAATTCTGCAAAGATGAGTGGGCCAAAATTCCTCCAGAGCGCTGTAAAAGACTTGTTGCAAGTTATCGCAAACGCTTGATTGCAGTTATTGCTGCTAAGGGTGGCCCAACCAGTTATTAGGTTCAGGGGGCAATTTCTTTTTTCACACAGGGCCATGTAGGTTTTGAGTTATTTTTCTCACTAAATAATAAAAACCATCATTTAAAACTGCATTTTGTGTTCAATTATGTTATCTTTGACTAATAGTTAACGGTTTTTGATGAGCAGAAACATTTAAGTGTGACAAACATGCAAAAGAATAAGAAATCAGGAAGGGGGCAAATAGTTTTTCACACCACTGTATATTGCTCAGCAAAATCCATTTTTGTAGTAATATGTTTTTGGTCATAAACAACTTTCCGTCTGGTTACGGAATATCTCTGACTCCTATTAATTCAGCTGTATTCCTAGTTGGAGATTCTTCAGAAGATGGTGACGTAAAATCAAATAAATAAAAAAGAAAAAAACTAACATAATAAATAAATATAAATAAATAAGCAAAATAAATAAATAATTAATAATAAATATTGTTTGTCGAATAAACACAGCCTCTTGGGTCTGCTTACGGGAGGTAAGTCCACCACTGCCTCCAAAGCATTTTTTTAAATTTTTAATATTTTGATTTTATACTTTTGGCGCCTCTGTCCTATATTCGTTTGAAAATAAATAAATAGAATAGGTTAGGGACAAATTATATCACTGCTCTGGTGACTAACGGCTCCTTCTCTCTTTCCTTAGGTTCAACATACAGTGGCGTTCTACAGAGGTGAGTATGAGAACTGGTTTAAAGGGACTCCGAGCTCAAAATAAAAACAAAATTAGTACTCACCTTGGGCTTTCTGTAGCCCAGTGTAGGTCGGGAGGTCCCCCGGCAACGTCCTGGCTCTTCTCCCAAGGCCTGTGTTGAAATGGCTGCCCGGGTGGCTCCCGGCCGCCAGCCAGGGGTCATGGGCAGACCAGGCCTGATAACAAGACATAGTGATCATTCCAGTTGATGATCATTATGTACAGCGGCCAGCAATCAATAATGCTTGGGCATCAGGGGTCATTAAGGATCCGTCCTGTAAGATCTTTCACGAACCCTGATGCCCGAGCATTACTGATCACAGTGCTCTTTCCCCCCCCACCCGGGACCCATTGAAGACGCTCTGTCATCCACCAATCGTCATTCCTTCACTCTCTCTCCATAGCAACAGAACACATTGCTTGCCTTAAGGCTAGAGATGTGTCTGTACAGCATCATTCCCCGAATTGACGCCCAAGGAATTATTTCCCAATCCTCGATGGCCAACAATTCTTGCATTTGTGTACTTAGTTTGGTGCCTGTACAGCTTATGCTGTAACGCACAATGCATATGGGCACAGACCCCCCATGCATAGGTGCCCGGCGGAGTACACCAAGGCGTCTACAGCTATCCGCTTGTGCCAGCCAGCTTACCTGTACAGGTAATTTACCATGACATGAAGCCTCACATCAACCTCTTAACCTCCCTGGTGTTCTATTAAGATCGCCAGGGAGGCTGCGGGAGGGTTTTTGAACTGAAAGTTGGCTGCATGAAAGCCCACTAGAGGGCGCTCCGGAGGCGTTCTTCCGATCGCCTCCGGCGCCCAGAATAAACAAGGAAGGCCGCAATGAGCAGCCTTCCGTGTTTCGCTTACCTCGTCGCCATAGCGACGAGCGGAGTAACGTCATGGACGTCAGCCGACGTCCTGACGTCAGCCGCCTCCGATCCAGCCCTTAGCGCTGGCCGGAACTTTTGTTCCGGCTGCACAGGGCTCGGGCGGCTGGGGGGGTCCCTCTTTCGCCGCTGCTCACGGCGGATCGCCGCAGAGCAGCGGCGATCAGGCAGCACACGCAGCTGGCAAAGTGCCGGCTGCGTGTGCTGCTTTTTAGTTTGTAAAAATCGGCCCAGCAGGGCCTGAGCGGCGACCTCCGGCGGTGATGGACGTGTATAGTCGTCCATACCGCCGAGGAGGTTAAGGACCACAGGCTTTAACCCCCAGTGACCAGGCTATTTTTTTTTTTTTTAAATCATTGCTCTGCAGGTTTAATGGCTTGCTGCAGAGCCACACATCTGTGGACACAAATTAGTCCCCCCCCCCTTTTCTGCCCACCAACAGACCTTTCTGTTGGTGGGCTCTGATCAAGCAGGGATGCGCGTGAATTTGAAAACAGCTTGGGTAATGTATGTGGTGCACACCAGAGCGGGTCATTTTTCCCCCCAAACACAAACTCGGGGGCTGCAGCATTTTTTAGATTTCTGAGGCATTTCTGCCTCAATGTAAAGTATAGGAAAGTGGAAAACCGCTCTGAGAAACACTAGATCACAGCGGTTTTCCAGGCGTTTTTGTTACAGAAGCTGTTCAGTAACAGCTTTACTGTAACAATATATGAAATCTGCTACACAAAAATGCTCCAAACACCGCTGCCATGATTAGAAAACCTCTCTATGTCTAGAATCGCTCTGAAATCTGCTTCAAAAACCTCTAGCATTTTGCAGATCTGCTAGAGGTTTTTGGTGTGCACTGGCCCAATATCTTGTTTTTTCCGCCACCAATAAGGCTTTCTTTGGGTGGTACATTTTGCTAAGAATTATTTTTCTCTAAATGCATTTTAACGGGAATATTACGAAAAAATGGAAACAATTCATTATTTCTCAGTTTTTCGGCCATTATAGCTTTAAAATAATACATGCTACCATAATTAAAACCCACGTATTTTATTTGCCCAGTTGTCCCGGTTATTATACCATTTAAATTATGTCCTGATCCAAATGTATGGCGCCGATATTTTATTCGGAAATAAAAGGTGCATTTTTTTCCGTTTTGCATCCATCAATATTTACAAGCTCATAATTAAAAAAAAATATACCCTCTTGACATGCATATTAAAAAAGTTCAGACCCTTAGTTAACTATTTATGTTTTCATTTTGTTTTTAATTGTAATTTTTTTAGTTAAACATTTTATTTGTTGTTTTTTTTAAGGTGTGGGAGGTAAACAGTTAATTTTAAATGTAATTGAATGTGTATATTTAAAAAAAATAAATTATGTAGATGTAGTTTTACAATTTGGCCACAAGATGGCCTCAGTCATTTTTTTTTCGTCCTGTAAGCGAGCGCTCTGACTTACAGGAAATGAAGGGAGGACATGAAACTTTTTTTTTTTTACTTTAGAAAGATTGCAGCTACTCATAGAAGCTGTCCGCCTTTCTAACGGGGACTTAGATCAATGAATGGGGACTACATTTTCATTCATTGATCTCCGGGCTAACGGATATGAACGAATAAGAAAAATCGATACTTACCCGGGGCTTCCTCCAGTCCCATAAACACGTGTGAGTCCCTCGCCATCCTCCCACAGTCCTCCGTTCAGCCCCAGTAACAGGCTCAATCGCGGCCTTCTGCGCATGCCTGGGAGCTCCATGCATGCGCAGGCGGCCAAGACTGACGTGACTGAGCCTGTTACTGGGGCTGATTGCCGCTGAACGGCAGACTGCGGGAATATGGCGAGGGACTCAGACGTGCTTATGGAGCTGGAGGAAGCCCCGGGTAAGTATCGATTTTTCATATTCACTCAGCTTTGGTACACTTTAAAGGATACCAGAGCTTAAACGGGGGGAGCCAGCATATATGGGGAAATGTCCTGATGGCCACTGCTCCCCCCATTCTTCTGTGTCCCCCTTCTTTCTTACCTAAAGCCCCCCCCCCCCCCCCCCGGCAGATTGCTAATCGCAATTGCTCCAGTGTAATTTGGCCCAGCCAGTAACATTAGCTGAGCGTTTAGGGAAATCGCTAGCGCTTCTGAATCGCTCCCTAAATGCTCAAAAAAATCACACTAGTGGATTCCAGCCCTGAGAGAGATTTGTCTCAGGGTCGATGTGCCCATACATTACTGGATGTATTAGAACCTTAAAGAGGAACTCCAGTGAAAATAATGTAATAAAAAACGTTCTTCATTTTTACAATAATTATGTATAGATGATTTAGTCAGTGTTTGCCCATTGTAAAATCTTTTAAATCCATGATTTACACTCTGACATTTATCACATGGTGACATTTTTACTGCTGGTAGGTGATGTAGCTGCTGCTTGCTGTTTTGGCCGTTGGAAACAGCTGTAAACCGTTACGTATTTCCCACAATGCAACAAGGTTCACAGTCCGGAAACTGCCAGGAGTACCACGGTCCTCAGAGCTTCTTGTGGGAGGGGTTTCACCACAATATCAGCCATACAGCGCCCCCTGATGATCAGTTTGTGAAAAGGAATAGATTTCTCATGGGAAAGGGGGTATCAGCTACTGATTGGGATGAAGTTCAATTCTTAGTCACGGTTTCGCTTTAAAGAGGAACTCCAGTGAAAATAATGTAATAAAAAAAGTGCTTCATTTTTACAATAATTATGTATAAATGATTTAGTCAGTGTTTGCTCATTGTAAAATCTTTCCTCTGCCTGATTTACATTCTGACATTTATCACATGGTGACATTTTTACTGTGGGCAGGTTATGTAGCTCTTTCTAGCTGTTCTGGCTGTTACAGACAGCTGTAAACAGCCATTTCCTGTCTGTGAACATTGTTACATTGTGGCAGTTTGCCCAGAGTACCGCGGTACCAGAGCTTCTTGTGGGAGTGGTTTCAGCATAAAATCAGTCATACAGCGCCCCCTGATGGTCTGTTTGTGAAATGCAATAGATTTGTCATGTAAAAGGGGGTATCAGCTACTAATTGGGATAAAGTTCAATTCTTGGTCGGAGTTTCTCTTTAAGCGTTCGTAATGGGAATGAAACTCCTAATAACATTATACTGATGACACCGGACGGTCTGGTAAATACATATTTGCCACTTGCATTTGTCACAAACTTGCCACACATTATGACACATCAAACTGCGCCATCACATGACAGTTCTGTTAAACCTCACGCGGCAAATGGACTTACCAAACTTCTCGGTCTTCACATAGCTCATGCAGCGCGTCTCATCGCCCGTACATTTTATATTGTTAAAATGTTTACATCGGTCAGACTTCTTGGCAAAGCAATCCGGACAGATCAGCCCATTGTCCTCATCACTGATAGATGGCACTAGAAGGAAGGGCGAGAAAAGTAACAATTGCTATAATAGGTCTATAATATGTTAAAAAAAAAACTCTAAACATCAATTAACCTCTTTGGCGTTATGATTATTTCTGGATTTTAGGGACTAAAAGAGGTGCAATTTTTACTTGCAAGTTGCACCCTTTCAGACCCTAAAATCTGGAAAAAATCATGCTGCCCGGGAGATCTGCAGCAGTTCCAGTAACCACTCACCTTCCTGGCTCCAACACTGCAGTTTTCCCTCCTTCCTCCTGGTGGCACTGCAACTCTAAAGTTAGCATCCTTATTACTTGTTTACCGGATAAAAATAAGAAGTTTTAAATCAGGATGATACCATTTATTGGCTAACTACAAATGAATAAAAACAAGCAAGCTTTCGGCCTTGCAGCCTTCGTCGGGCTTATATCCTGTTAGTTTGCAGGCACAGGTACAGACAGCTTTATACATGCAACATCAAAATGGAAAACAGATATTTTGTTCAAGCATAAATACATGTCATTAAGATGCCTTAATTCAAACAGACCATCTAAATGGGGTTAGAGGTTGTTAGCTGAGATAAGGATCCTTGTTTACACCATGCTCACAGACCTGGGAGTTGGACTGAGACAGAGGTATCGTAAATTCTTAGTTCACAAGTTCATCTGTAATGGCTTAGAAAGTTCAAATATCATCAGTCTCATACCAATATAGAAAGTTGTTGTCCTTATTCAAACCGTTCTGCACAGCTTTGAACCAATTTATAAATTTTGTTTCTGCTAAGTTTGCAAACTAACAGGATATAAGCCAGACGAAGGCTGCAAGGCCGAAAGCCTGCTTATTTTTATTCATTTTTAGTTAGCCAATAAATGGTATCATCCTGGTTTAAAACTTCTTGCTTTTACTGATGGCTAACACGGTACAATACCCTACTGCTACTACTATGGATAAAAATAAAGAATTGATTTTTTTTTTCTTGCCGAACAGTTACACTTCAAAGTGGTATTGGGTATTAGGTATGTATAAACCCTCCCTCGCCCACCCGCCCGGCTGCTGCACCCTCCCCTCACCCTCCCATCGCTAGACTTGCGTCCCCCGTGGAACGGTCCGATTCTTCACTAGTGTGAAGAAACGTTCCGTTTCCCATTGCCTCCAATGCTGCTGCATTGTTTGTCCTGATCCGTTCCACTGGGCAGAACGGTCCGAAAATTAGGGCCTGCAGCAATTTTTCGATCCGCAGACCGGAATGTACGGAACGTATCCGTACCAACGGACGCATGTAAATGGAACCATAGGTTAACATTGGATCCATTCACATCCGTTCCGTTTGTACAGTATACATTTCGGTTCTTATCTGCAAAAAAACGCTAATGTGAACCAGGCCTCAGACTTTAGCAGATTCAAACACAACAGCATAATTCTAGAAACACAGGTAGAAAACAATAGTAGGCCTAAAGATGGCCGAAATTGCTTCTTACGTCCTTTTTAATACTGCATCCATTTTCCTGTCTAATGAGCCTTTTAGAGTGCCCAGGTCCTCAAATGCTAGCTCGTCATCTTTAAAAAGGTGGGTTTTAAGAATGCTATTAGGACACAGAGGCTAGTTCTGCATACTATTACCAGCCTCTGTGTCTGTATTGTGCCTCCCTGCCCCCCCCCCCCCCCCTGCGTTCTGTGCAGTGGCGTAGCTATGGAGCTATGGGCCCCGGTGCGAGTTTTACATTGGGCCCGCCCAACCACTCTATACATAAAAATTGGTATGGCATACCAAAACCTGCCAAGGTCATCCACAGTATTAGAAGCAAGCCCCCCCACTGTCCTGAATCCTGCGGGACTGTTCCGCTTTGGGGGGGCTCTCCCGTTATCTGGTTATGGCCCCCCAGTGTCCTGGCAGGCTGGGCAGAGGGGGAAAAATTATCGAGGCGCCAATGCGGTATGCGGGATGGGTGGCCACCATTATATTCCTCCCTCCCTTCCTCCTAATGTGCCCCCAGTACCCCCCCTGCTTGCAGAGTATAGTGCGCAGTGGAGCGGGCTGTCATCTAATCTTACCATTGATCCTCGCGTACCGGCATCTGGCTTCACTCTACTTCCTGTGACGTCACAGGAAGCAGAGAAGAGCAAGATGCTGGTAGGCGAGGATGGACGGTAAGATGACAGCCCGTTCTGCTGTGCACTTTACTCTGCAAGCAGGGGGACACTGGGGGGCACATTAGGAGGAAGGGAGGGAGGAATGTAATGCCGACCCGCATCCCACATCGGCGCGGCTAGCACCTTGATCATTTTAATTTCACCTCCTCCCCACCCACAGGCACCCTTACCCTCCTCCCCCCACCCACGGGCACCCTCACCCTCCTCCCCACCCACGGCCACCCTCACCCACCTTCTGACCCACGGGCACCCTCACCCTCCTCCCCACATTAGTTATTTAGTTTGAGGGAGTAATGATTTAAAAAATGTTTCTTAAAAAAATCTTTTTGGTGGGCGTGACTAGGGTGTGTGTTGGGGGTGTGGTTAGGTGTGTGGCCTGTGTCCCGCTTTCTGATGTGAAAAGTTGGGAGGTATGTTAGAAGTGCAAGAAAGGGATGGGGAACAGTTTGTTAATGATTACTACTACTCAAAACATCTACAGAAGTGATTATTACCACCACAGGAAATAAACAGCTAATAATGTGGTTGAGGAAGGGCCCCTCTGTAAAAAGGGTGTATCTAGCCGAGGGCATTTCCCCCAAAACCTAGCTTCATCCTCACCAAAGGAAAATCTTCTCTTCAAACTTCAAACTGTGCACAACAATCGTAATTAATTTTCGTCTGTAATTGTACTCATTCAAAATTTTGTGTAATTTTCTCATAAGCCTTGCATCAAAAAGATCTTGACAATTTTGAGAAAATCGATTTTAAAAAATGCAAAGGAAAAATGGTTTTTAAACTGTCCTTTTTTTTTAGTTTAAAAAATATTTTCCTTCCATTTTTACAATTTACTTTCTCAAAACTAAAAGGCCTTTTTGAAAAATTTGAAGTTTCTTGTTTTGACTTTGACTTTTGACTCACCACTATTTTTCTTAACACATGTAGCAGTTTTGGTGAGAATAGCATGTGTGGGGGCTTTTCTATTCACTCGTAAAAAAATATCTTTTGTCAGTACGTTTTTTATATCTTTCTTAGTAAAAAAATAATGTGAAAGGTTGGCAACACTAGTCTGCCCTGCGCCGCAGACCCAGCGGACCTCCTAGACTAGAGGACCCCTGGGCTACTAACCAAAACCCAGTTACCTCTGGAAATGAATTTGCGTATCCTCCCTTAGCCCGCATAGGAAGTATTTGAACTGAGGTAGGAGTAATGCTGCCCTTTCTTGTATGTGATACAGAAGAATGGAGATGACCGGCACTAGATGCTAGAATGGCAGGCTTTTGGGGGGTAGAGTGATAATCACTCACTGTGGCTCCGGCCAAAGTTCAATTGTGCATAAAGCAGAAAAGGATCCGGGCACCAGATGAGCTGCAAGGTTTCACCGTTTTATTTCATCCCACCACAAACAGATACACACATCAGGCAAAGGCCTGACAGCTGTTTCGCAAGAACAGACGCTTGCTTCCTCAAAGACCAATTCTGATCCCTTTTCTCCTTTATGCGCCCTTTCTTTTATAGAGGAAGAATTGAAATATCACCTGAGTAGGTGGGGGCATCTAGGAGTCTTGTCCCAGAGGATTACTGGATAAAAATATGGTAGTTTGGCTGCAAAGCTGATTCTGAATAATAGACAGATAAAGAAATGAGGTTCTTTAACAGATACGTACAGGTTGTTGCCGGCGGCTCACAGTTACTGCCATAACAGCAGGAGGTGTTCACCAGCATGGTCTTCTCTGTACTTCTTATGCTTCCAACTCGACCACATTCTATAGACTTTCCACATCGCCTGGTGATTTCGGTCACATCCCACCCATCTGTAACAGAAAACTGATGAGCCAAAGTTCATCTAATGACACTATACATATAGGAGGGGGCTATCACTTGACAAAGAACAGTTGATCCGTTCGAAACGGCGACTGTCCGTTGTGTGGGCAGATTGGGCTGCAATGAAGGCGTAACCTATGTCTGAGGAGACCTCCATCCATTTGTATGCAGCAAAGAGCTATTATTACAACTGAGCTATAGTTACATTCTGGAAGTTTCTGGCAATGATTTGTTCACATTTTTGATGAATAAACAATCTGCTTTTTTAAGAAACGGCCAGTGCTGGTCATTTTTTCTTGTGACATTTAAGGTGGGGTGTGTGTGTGTGTGTGTGGGGGGGGGGGGGGGGTCTGTGTTTGGTGGCTCTTGGGCTCTGTGCACAGTCAAATACAAAGAGGCCTAATGCTGCTTCCAGGGGTAGTCAGAAACAAAAGTACCTAATGCTGCTTAACGAGGGTGGAAGGGGAAGTAAGAGGGGCCCCATGTCATTGCTACCCAGGGCCCCATCAAGCCTAGCACTGGCCCTGAAAATAGTGCTATGGTTAAAAGTGTAGGGGCATAACAATAGACCCTGCAAGGGATGCAGCCGCAGGGGGGCCAGAAGCCACAGGGGGTCCCGCCTTGAGAGACTGACAACTAAGGGCAAGGAGAGAAAAATCTTTCTGCTCTATTTACAATTGTTCTAATGACTACATCTGGTCAGCCACTGATAATGAATCATTCAAAGTTTTGTAGACAAAGATTTGTTGACAGTCCCTATTCAGTGTGCAGGGGGAGGTGGCCTCATAAAAAGTTTTGCAAGGGGGGGGGGGGCAGTGATTTCTAGTTATGCCCCTGTAAAAATGTATAATAAAAGCAAACGTACCATGAATAGTCCTTAAATATTCACGAACACAAACATCCTCCCCGGGAGAACACATTATTTCATCGCCCAAGCAGTGATCCTCGGTATAGCTGAAGCAAGTAAGGCACCAGAGGAAATTACCTGAAAGGGAGGAGTTTACACAACAACATTCATCAACCAGTTTAAAACTAGTCCAAAAGAATGGCAAGATAGTACTGCAGTTACCACTTTACATCTGTCTTAGGACTGTCTTAGGCATACATTTGAAATCGGCGCCGGTAGACTTGGGCGCAGGATACAGCCGGTATATGGCTGACCTGCTGCTGCACAAGTCCCGGCTGTATTAAATACTATTCCCCCTCCAGGCCGCCATGGATAGTGGTGAAATTATATCATTCGGCTTCCACCGACTGCTGGAGGCCATATTTTTGTGTTTTAGAAGCAACTTTGGCTCTGTCTTCTGACGGCGCCGACTTTACTCACTGAGCGTCGCTATGGTTGTAATTCCTATTACACTCTATGATCGTGCCAGCTGCGTCCAAATCTACCTGCGCTGAAAAGCGTTGCTCCGTGTCTTAGACCCACTAGGGCGTTTTTTTGAGCGTGTAGGGAGCGCTTTAAATTGCTAGCGATTTCCCTAAACGCTCCCCCAATGTAAATAAATGTAGCAAATTCCACAGTAGCGATTGCGATTAGCAAAATCAAAATCGTAGGACATGCAGCATTTTGGGAGCGTTTGTGCTTAAATGTAAAGTATTGAAGTGCTGGCAAATCGCTCATGAATCGCTACACATTGTGTACGATTTTAAATTACTACAAACTGTAAAATAAATTATAATAAATAGAAAGGACCAATAAAAATTAAAATCGCTAAATCGCAAATCGCTATCAAAATCGCTGGCAAAAAGCTTACACTTTTTAAAATCGCTACCGAAATCGCTGGAAAACGCTCATGAAATTGCTTAAAAACGCTAATTAACCACTTTTGTGCCAGGGGGGTATTTTTCTGATCGGTGCTGCGTGGGCTCGCCAGCCCGCAGCACCGATCAGATAGCAGCCAGGGCGATCAGACTTCCCCCCTTTTTTCCCCACTAGGGGGATGTCCTGCTGGGGGGGTCTGATCGCCGCCGGCTGCTTGCGCTTGCGGGGGGGGGCTCTTCAAAGCCCCCCTCCGCAGCGCTTCCTGGCCTCCTTCCCCTTCCCTCCCTCTCCCTCCCCCTGTGAGCGGCGCAGGACTGATTTCCGTCCTGCGCCTGATGGGATAGGCTTTAGCCTATCAGATGCCGGCGATCTCCGGCCAATCAGAGGCCGGGGATCGCCAATCTCCTCCATGGCGCTGCTGCGCAGCAGCGCCGTATATATGTAAACACCGGGGAAGATCTTCCCCGCGTGTTTACATTTACCCTGCGAGCCGCGATCGGCGGCTCGCAGGGTGTTCACGGAGACACCCTCCGTGAACTGACATGGAACGGCCGCTCGTTCCATGGAATCCACTTCAGGATTCAGGGGCGTACTTAAGCGTACGCAGAATCCTGAAGTGGTTAAAAATGCTAACGATGGCACTAGCGATTTGCGATTTGTAGTGGGTTCCAGGACTCAACCAATGCAGTCACTTGCATACAAATGTGCTTCTATCCTCGATGTCTCCAGCATGTCTATTTCTAAGGGCAGGCGGGGCATGGCCTGGGTCGCAGTGGCATGAGGGGAGGAGCATATGCAGAGAGTGTGCAGCGGGAGCATTTAAGATAACGTACCCAGCTGGGATCCAGCACAGCATCGTCTTCCTGGTCTTCAGTGTTCTGTCACACTGGTAACAGCACGCCCTGTAATGTCATCATTGGGGTGCGCTGCTACCAGAGTAACAGGACGCCGAAGACTAGGCAGGAAGTACTTGCAGCACCTGTGGATCCCGGCTAGGTGAGTTATCCTAACACTCTCATTCTGCACTCTCTGCACATGCCTCCCCCCAGGGCCCACTAGCTATCTTACAGGGGGGCACTCTGGCTACCTACATGGCGGGGGGCTCATAAGCTAGGTTATGGGGGGGCACTCTGGCTACTTTATGGGGGACACTCTAGCTATCTACAGGGTGGAGGGACACTCTGGCTACCTAATACTCTTATACGGAGGGAGGAGGGAATGACTACCTTACATTGGGCACCTGTGGCTAACTGTGCTGGGGGGCTGCATCTGGCTAATTCATACTGGGGCACCTCTGGCTACCTATGCAGGGCGGGGATCTATCTCTGGCTAACTTAAGCTGGCCACTAACGGTCCAATTTCTAGCGAAAAATCGTTCGAGCGATCAGAAATTCTGATCGGATTGGTTGTAAATAATCTCCATTGGTGGACACCATAGATTATGAACGAGTGAAAAAAATGTCGCCCGAATGAATTTTCGTCGAACGAAAATTTGGATTTTCTTGGTGGTCGTGATAGATGGGAAGCAATGATTGGTTAGTTGATGGTGTAGTGAACGATTTTTCGTCCGATCAGAATTTATGATCGCTCGAACGATTTTTTGCTAGAAATTGGACCGTTAGTGGCCAGCTTAATAATGGGGGCTCCTCTGGCTACTGCATCACAATAGTGTGTACATATCTACAGGGGGAGGGGTGCAATTTATAGACTCTCGCCCCTTACCCTGTAAACTACCTTATTCTGCAGCAGTGCTGGGCGTAATGGAAAAAACTACGCTTACGGATCATTACGCGTAATTTTACGCTATTACGCATTACGGAATTACGCTTACGGCGTAGACATTCATTTACGGTACATGTCTGTAATTACGCATAGCCCTTACGCAATTACGCGTAAGAATACCGTAATTCAGGTTGTTACGTTATTGGCTTACGCGTAAAATCCTACTAGCAATTAATGCGTAAGGTCATGCTGCCAAGCGGAAAAGTTGACGCATGGATCAATGTTAGGTAGCCGCCGACTTTAAGGGTTAATAGCAAAGCCCCCTTAAGTGCTAAGAGCCTCAAATTTGGAGCATATATTAAGGAGATCATGAGGAATAAGAGGAAAATTTTTTTTTCAAAAAGACCTTATAGTTTTTGAGAAAATCGATGTTAAAGTTTCAAAGGAAAAATATATACATTTAAAAACCCGCCGACTTTAACGGTTAATAGCAAAGCCTGCTTAAAATTTAGGAACACCAAATTCCCAGGGTATATTAAGGGGATCAGTGGGAATAAGAGGAAACAATTTTTTTCAAAAAGACCTTATAGTTTTTGAGAAAATCGATTTTTAATTTTCAAGGGCAAAAATGTCTTTTAAATGCGGAAAATGTCAGTTTTTTTTGCACAGGTAACAATAGTGTTTTATTTTCATAGATTCCCCCAAGTGGGAAGAGTTTTACTTACTTCGTTCTGAGTGTGGGAAATATTAAAAAAAAACGACGTGGGGTCCCCCCTCCCAGACCTCTTTAACCCCTTGTCCCCCATGCAGACTGGGATAGCCAGAATGCGGAGCACCGGCCGCGTGGGGCTCCGCACCCTGACTATACCAGCCCGCATGGTGCATGGATTGGGGGGTCTCGGAAGGGAAGGAGCAGCCAAGCTTTCCCCTCCCCCTCCGAGCCCTTGTCCAATCCAAGGACAAGGGGCTCTTCTCCACCTCCGATGGGCGGTGGAGGTGGAGGCCGCGATTTCCTGGGGGGGGGTTCATGGTGGCATCTGGGAGTCCCCTTTAAAAAGGGGTCCCCCAGATGCCCACCCCCCCTTCCAGGAGAAATGAGTATAGAGGTACTTGTACCCCTTACCCATTTCCTTTAAGAGTTAAAAGTAAATAAACACACAAACACATAGAAAAAGTATTTTAATTAAACAAAAAACATAACCACGAAAAAAGTCTTTTAATATTCTTAATTAACCATTAATACTTACCTGTCCCTTTAAAAGCCAGTTCCCACGCAATATCCTCGGAAATATACTAATCAGTTACAATGTAACAAAGTTGTTACAATGTAACAACTTTGTTACTTTGTAACTCCACCGCACCCGACGTCACTCGCCGCTCACCCGCCGGCCGCCGCATACACGCTAAGTCCCCGCCGGCTCCCGCCGTCCACTCCGCTCACACCTGTCACCCATATACATGCTGGCACCCATGGGTGCCAGCATGTATATAGGTGACATGTGGGAGAGGCGGGGAGGGCAGCCTTCTGATCTCCTTAATATATGCTCCAAATTTGAGGCTCTTAGCACTTAAGGGGGCTTTGCTATTAACCCTTAAAGTCGGTGGCTTTTTTGTATTATACGGGAGCGTAATATTACGCGATTACGGCAGACTGTGTAATTTCAATGGGAGTTTACTGTCTTACGCGTAATTTGTTACGCGTAATAACGTAACCTACGGTCTACGCGTAATTAATTACGTGTAATACCGTAACCTTACACGTAACGCTTACGGTGCATTTGTAGTGAATTACGATGCGTAATTACGCTAATGCGTAATTTCGGCCCAGCACTGTTCTGCAGTGTTCTCGAATGGTCCTCCAGTGTTTTCCAATGGTCTCAGTATGAGCCTTTTGCTGTTACCCCTCTGTGTTGATCCCTTTTCATTTTGGACTCTCGATTGATCAAAACAACTGATACAAAATGGTAATTTGAGTGACAGCTGGACAATCTATGTGCATATGGCCACTTTGAGGGAGAGATCACACTTGTGTCTACGAGACCGCAGATGAAAAGTAGTGCAGCTTGTACCTTTTTGTGTGTGTGAAAAACAAAAGTAAACCAAAATTGACCATCACAAAGCAATCCTCCAGTTCCCTGCGTGGCCCCGGTCTCGCGCCTCTCGAAAGCACTCTACACTTGCGCAGTATGAAAAAATATCTACTGTGCATGGGAGAGGATCACTTAGTGATAGCGTTGGCACAGGGTGGCCGCAGGGGGCTGGTAGAAGACCCAGGTAAGTTATACTCATTTTTATGCTATACAGCATTGCAGATGGCTCCTGAATACGCAGCAGCCCCATAGGAAAGCATTATTTGCATTTTCATATCTGATTTTCAATATGTGTCCCCTTCCTTAGAGAAGTTGTGATTTTGAAATGCCAGCGCAGACCACCTGGTGAGTAAAATGGGAACTGAGTGCTTAGTTTCTCCCAACCATCTAATGAATACAACATTATTTAAAGGACACCTAAAGAGAAAGATAAACGGATATGTATGGATATATTCCTTTTAAAGGATACCCGAAGTGACATGTGACATGATGAGATAGACATGTGTATGTACAGTGCCAAGCACACAAATAACTATGCTGTGTTCCTTTTTTCTTTCTCTGCCTGAAAGAGTTAAATATCAGGTATGTAAGTGGCTGTCTCAGTCCTGACTCAGACAGGAAGTAACTACAGTGTGACCCTCACTGATAAGAAATTCCAACTACAAAACACTTTCCTAGCAGAAAATGGCTTCTGAGAGCAAGAAAGAGGTAAAAAGGGGAATTTCGTATCAGTGAGGGTCACACTGTAGTCACTTCCTGTCTGAGTCAGGACTGAGTCAGCCACTTACATACCTGATATTTAACTCTTTCAGGCAAAGAAAGAAAAAAGGAACACAGCCTAGTTGTCTGTGTGCTAGGCACTGTACATACACATGTCTATCTCATCATGTCGCATGTCACTTTGGGTATCCATTAAACAATACCAGTTGCTTGGCAGTCCTGCTGATCACTCAGGTATCAGCAGTACACACCTGAAACAAGCATGCCGCTAATCTTTGGATCTGCTGCATGCTTGTCCAGGGTTTTTGGCTAAAAGTACTTGAGGCAGAGGATCAGCAGGACAGCCAGGCAACTGGTATTGTTTAAAATTAAATAAATATGTCAGCCTCCATATCCTGCTCACTTCAGATTCCCTGAAGTTCAAAGCAACTCACTGGTTCTTTAGCCAAACTGTTGCCTAGCTCCTATTACTAAGTTCCAAGGCTCCAGTTTCTGGTTAAAGGGGCATTATGGTGAAAAACTGTAAAATATGTGCAAACATAGACAAATAAGAAGTACATTTTTTTCTAGAGTAAAATAGGCTATAAATTACTTTTCTCCTATGTTGCTGTCACTTACAGTAGCAGAAATCCGACAGAAGTGACAGGTTTTGAACTAGTCCATCTCTTTGTAGGGGATTCTCAGCAAGGCTTTTATTCTTTACTAGCTGATTGCCCGGCGTTGCCCGGGGATGTATTTGGCTGGTGTTGGCTCCACCCACTTTTTCTAACCCTACAATTACTCAGTGACCAAGTTTGTGAGCTTTGGCCTCAACAATTTGCATGAAAATGAAAAAATCTGATTGGCTGTTTGTGGCTCCACCCCCTTTTCTGAATTTGAACCCCAGTCACCCAATGACCAACTGTACCAGGTTTGAGGCTTGTGCCATTAACAGTGCAAGAATGGCAGCTATTTTAATGTGCCCCTTGAAAATCAACAGGTGAATTTTGATTGGCTTTTCTAGGCTCCACCCACTTTTCTGAATATTAATCCCAGTCACCCAGTAACCAGCTGTGCAAAGTTTGAGAACTCTGCCATTAACAGTGAAGAAGGGCTGCAGTTTACAATTCCCCCCCACTTTTTGTAACCTTTAGTCACTACTCAATGACCAAGTTTGTGAGCTTTCGGGTTCCTGGCATCAAAATTGTGCTAATGGAAGCAGTTTATCCAGTTAAGAAATCTGGCTGTTTGTGGCTCTTCCCCTTTAGTGAATTTGAACCCCAAACACTTAACGCCCGACTGTAGCAGGTTTGAGGCCTCTGCCATTAACCGTGTAAGAATGGCAGCAGTTTCAATATTCCCCTTGAAAATCAATAAGTGAATTTTGATTGGCTCTTGTAGGCTCCACCTACTTTTCTGAATATTAATCCCAGTCCCAGGGACCAACTGTGTCAAGTTTGAGAACCCTGCCATTAACAGTGTAAGAATGGCTGCAGTTTATATTTTCCCATGTAAAAAGTTAGTTGTTTTCGGCTCCACCCACTTTTTCTAACCTTGACATACTGTCATTTAATGACCAAGTTTATGAGCTGTGGGGTCTTTGGCATCAATAAGTTGCATTTTACCAAATCTGATTGGCTGTTTTTGGCCCGCTCCCTTTTCAGAATTTAAACCCCAGTTTCCCAGTGACTGACTGTATCAGATTTAAAGGGGTTCTGTAGGGGTTCCAGAGGAGAAAAACTGCCACTTACCTTGGGCTTCTATCAGCCCCGTGCAGCGGTAATGTCCCACGCCGTCCTCCTCCCATCCGCCGTTCCCCGCAGCCGGCACCGGGCTATTATTCGTCTGTCACACAGACGAATAATGCACGTTGCCATGCCTCCGCTCGCGTCATCTGAGGCTTACTGCGCAGGCGCAGTACAACGGAGCCTTGTACTGCGCTTGCGCAGTAAGCTTCCGATGACACAGGCGGAAGCGAGCGGGTGCGCGGCCACTGTAGCGCAGCCGCAGTTCGATCCCATGTCGCTTAGACCGGGGCCGGCGGCGGAGAGCAGCAGATGGGAGGAGGACGGCGTGGGACATTACCGCTGCACGGGGCTGATAGAAGCCCAAGGTAAGGGTCTGTTTTTCTCCTCAGAAACCCCTAACAGAACCCCTTTAAGGCCTCTGCCATTAAGATTGTATGAATGGCAATAATGTAAATATTCCCCTTGAAAAACAAAAGGTGAATTTTGATTGGCTGCTTTAGGCTTCACCCATTTTCCTGAATATTAGTCCCAGTCACCCAGTGGCCAACTGTGTCAAGTTTGAGAACCCTGCCAATAACAGAATGGCTGAAATCAATCTAACAAATCTGATTGGCTGTTTGTGGCTCCACCCCTTTAGTGAATTTGAACCCCAGTCACCCAATGACTGGCTGTATCAGGGTTGAGGCCTCTGCCATTAACAGTGTAAGAATGGTAGCAATGTAAATATTCCCCTTGAAAATCAATTGGTGAATTTTGAGTGGCTGTTGTAGGCTCCACCTACATTTCTGGATATTAATCCCAGTAACCCAGTGGCCAATTGTGTCAAGTTTGAGAACCCTGCCATGTAAAAAATTAAGTTGTTGGCGCTGCCCACTTTTTCTAACCTTGACATACAGTCACTCAGTTATCAAGTTTATCAGCTTTGGGGTCCTTGGTATCAATACTTTGTTTACTCCTATTGTAAAATAAACAAATCTCATTGGCTGTTTGTGGCTCCGCCCCTTTCTGAATTTGAACCCTAGTCCCCCAGTGACCAACTGTACCAGGTTTGAGGCATCTGCTATTAACAGTATAAGAATGGTAGCAGCTTAAATATTCCCTTTGAAAATCAAAAGGTGAATTTTGATTGGCTGTTGTAGGCTGGTTGGTTTTGGCTCCACCCACTTTTTGTTAACTGAACACACAGTCACTCAATGACCAAGTTTGTGAGCTTTCAGGTTCCCGGCATCAAAAAATGTGTGAATGGAAGCAGTTTATGCACCAAGGAAATCTGATTGGCTGTTTGTGGCTCCGCAGCTTTAGTGAATTTGGACCCCAGTCACCCAATGACCGACTGTAGCAAGTTTGAAGCCTCTGCCATTAACAGTGTAAGAATGGCAGCAGTTTAAATATTCCCCTTGAAAATCAACAGGTGAATTTTGATTGGCTATTGTAGGCTCTACCCACTTTCTTAAATCTTAATCTCATTCACCCAGTGACCAAGTGTGGCAAGTTTGAGAACCCTGCCATTAACAGTATGGCCCAGTGCACACCGAGCGGTTTTTGGAGCGATCCGCCGGCCGCATCCGCCTCTAAAAACGCTTGTCTAATGTATTGCAATTGGATGGTGCACACCGGCGGTTTGCGTTTTTTGCCAAGCCGCAAACGCGCCTCCTGCTGCGCGTTTGCGGTTTTCGGAAGCGTTTCGTCCTCAATGTAAAGTATAGGAAAACCGCAAACCGCTCTGAAAAACGCTAGTTCAGAGCGGTTTGCCAGGCATTTTTGTTACAGTAGCTGTTCTGTAACAGCTTTTACTGTAACAATATGTGTAATCTGCTACACAAAAACGCACCAAAAACCGCTAGGTATGTTTAGAAAACCTCTCTAAACATACCTGGAATCGCTCTGAAATCAGCTCCCAAAACCGCTAGCATATTGCGGATCTGCTAGCGGTTTTGGTGTGCACTGGGCCTTAGGCCTGGTGCACACCAGAGGAGTTTTTCTGAGCGTTTTGAGTTTTTAAATCTGCTGCTAATGTTATCCTATGTGTCTATGCACACTGGAGCAATGAGGTTTTGTAAAAAATACCCATAGCATTACATTGGGAAGAGCTTTTGAAACCTCTAAAAGCTCTTCCCAATATAATGCTATGGGGTTTTTTTACAAAACCTCATTGCTCCAGTGTGCACAGACACATAGGATAACATTAGCAGCAGATTTAAAAACTCAAAACGCTCAGAAAAACTCCTCTGGTGTGCACCAGGCCTATAAGAATGGCTGCAGTTTACATTTTTTCATTTAAAATGAATGGCTGAAATTTGATTGGCTGTTTTATGCTCCTCCCACTTTTCCTGGATTTGTAACCTCGCTCACCAAGTGACCAACTGTGCCAAGTGTGGGGACTCTGGCTTGATTACTGTGAGAAGGGCAGCCTTTTCCATTTTTTTCCATTGACTTGAATGGGTGAAATCTGATGGCTCATTTTACTCTGGAAAAAACATACTTCTTATTTGTATATGTTGGCACATATTTAAAATGTTAAAACATTTTCTCCACAGTACACAGCTCTCTGGTGTCTCCCGTCTGACTCAACCATTTGTTCCCCCTTAATTCCTGGTGCTTCACCTTCAGCTCTGCCTGTCACTTTGGTTGTATCCAAGGGCTACAGCCTGGGAGTTTTGCCTAAAAAGTCCATTAGGCCGGTTACACATTAAATGCATACAGGAGAACGGCTCCTGCAGGAGTTGCGGCGTGTCGTCGGGAATCTGCGGTGCGACGCTGAGTTGCGGTGGCAGTAGTTAATTAACCCGAAGGGGAAACGCCGATTCCCGACGATAAAATGCGCCCGGGTGCGTCGTACTGCAACGTATCGAAACGCAGCGTCGAGTGTGAAAGGTAAAATGAAAGTCTATGGACCTTCCTTTTACCTTGGTTAACGCAAAGTATACACTTTGCGTTAAAACGCAGAAAAAGGTCTCTGGTGTGAAAGAGCCCTTATTCCTTGCAGGTAGCAATGAGCTCGCAAGTTTCCCAAACTCAATCTCGTAGTGAACCAGCCCCAATCTTGCTTTCACAAAATCGGCAGTCGAGTTTGCCATATGGGCACCTCAGAAGAGAAAAAAACCTCCCCCTGCTAATGTCCCAGGTGCAGCACAGCAATCATTCTCTCTACTCACCCTGCTGCTCTGCACATTCACTCGCTGCAGGCTCTGTGTAGATAGCGAGGAGACACATTGCCCACGGGACAGGAAGGGGGAGGGGTGCTACATCTAGTGCAGGAAGTAGTACAGTCCCCTGCACTGCCTGCTGCTATTTTGCCCAAACTTTGTTGCCCAAACTTTGCCCAAACTTTGAAAAAAGTCCCAGGTGGAAGAATACAGTGACTAAGCACCACAGCGGCACCCCTAGCCATGGCTTCACCCGGGGCTGTGAGCACCTGCAGCCTTATGGTAGATACACCAGTGCTGTAAACTATCCTTCTAAATTGAAATGCTTCAGCAGGCCCTGACTTTTTGTTTTTGGTGCAATCGAGTCCTCAGTTGCATCTCCAGTATGGAGCCATACACATTGGGAAAGCTTCTTCTATCAGCTTGTCTGTACAATAAGGTCTCGCCATTAAAAACATTAACTTATCTCACCGGGTTTAAGATCTGTGCTGTTCGCTGGAGCGCAGAGTATATTGCTTTCAGAGTACACATTGGGTAAAACGGACATGGATCGAGCTTGACCACACACATTCTTAGTGGCACAACCACTTGAGTAAGATCTAGGAGGTTCATCTGTGATTAAAAATAAAAACAAAAACAGTAGGTAATAAAAAAAAAAACATATGAGGATTCATCAGCATGTCAAAATCATCAAGGATTGGTCTACACAGCTCATTTTTTTACAGGTGTGCGAGAAACAGTGCTCCCTCTATTTACAGGTTAAGAACACCCGTTGCTCATGGACTAAAGTGCTATAGAATGTTATGGAGAGTTATAAGTTCTGCAGGCAAAGACATCATGGGAATTTGGTATGTAGTCTTCACCCACCACGCTCGTAACCCTTGATAACATTCTACATAACGAAACCAGTCGGGTCTGCCTTGCTACTGCATTCAACAACACTTGTGATCTTTGCAGATGAGTGGCAGAGATTACTGGACATCTGATAGTGTAATGGTTAAGGGCTCTGCCTCTGACACAGGAGACCTGGGTTCAAATCTCGGCTCTGCCTGTTCAGTAAACCAGCACCTATTGAGTAAGGAGTTTCTTGGGCAAGTCTTCTTAACACTGCTACTGCCTATAGAGCGCGCCCTAGTGGCTGCCTCGCAAGCGCTTTGAGTCAGACAGGAGAAAGGCGCTATACAAATACTGCAATTATTATATATATATATATATATATCTATATATATATATATATATATATATAATCGGATGTATGTATGTGTGTGTGTGTGTGTGTGTGTGTGTGTGTGTGTGTGTGTGTGTGTGTGTATGTGCCGCGATCACGCGAAAATGGCTTGACCGATTTGAACGAAACTTGGTATACAGATCCCTTACTACCTGGGATGATATGTTCTGGGGGTCTCGGGGCCCCCCTGCATATGTGGGCGGAGTTACAAACAGCCAATAAGATTTTACCCACTCAAGTCAATGGAAAAAATGTAAAAGGCTGCCATTCTCACAGTAACCAAGCCAGAGTAACCACACTTGGCACAGTTGGTCTCTTGGTGACCGAGGTTACAAATCCAGGAAAAGTGGGCGGAGCATAGAACAGCCAATCAAATTTTAGCCGTTCATTTTAAATGGGAAAATGTAAACTGCAGCCATTCTTATACTGTTAATCGCAGGGGTCTCAAACTTGCCACACTTGGTCACTGGGTGAATGCAATTAAGGTTCAAGAAAATAGGTGGAGCCTACAACATCCAATCAAAATTCACCTATTGATTTTCAAGGGGGAATATTGAAACTACTGTTATTCTTACACTTTTAATGGCAGAGGCTTCAAACTTGCTACAGTCGGTCTTTGGGTGACTGGGGTCCAAATTCATTAAAGGGAACTGAGCACATTCTCTTTCAATGGAATCTCTCCTGGCATAGAAGCTACCATGTTCCCCCCTCCCCTTCTCACATTCCTTATTTACAGAAGTCAGAGATGCTATCTTGACACATTGACACAAACTCGGTCTTTGAAGAAACGGTCCTAATTACTAACCCCCTTTGTAGTCTAATAGCATTGTTTACCTCTTGGTAATTAGCCCAATAAAACAATTAGGGACCTGAAAGTTCTGCGGCCGGGGACGGCCGGGCAGCCCTGCTGAAACAGGGTAATTAATCTACTTTAAATGTAAAATACAAGGTAAAATGAAAGTTTATTTTAATAATGAAACAGATTGTCGGCATGCATTTTTCATGTGCTATAGAAATGTCCTGAATGATAAAAAAAGGTGCTCGGTTCACTTTAAAGAGACAGGGCCACATACAGCCAATCAGATTTCCTTGGTGGATAAACTGCTTCCATTCACACATTTTTGATGCCAGGAACCTGCAAGATCACAAACTTGGTCATTGAGTGACTGTGTGTCAAGGTTACAAAAAGTGGGCGGAGCCAAAACAACTTTTACTGGGAAAATATAAACTGCAGCCATTCTTACACCGTTAATGGCAGAGTTCTCAAACTTTGCACAGTTGGTCATTGGGTGACTGAGATTA
This sequence comes from Hyperolius riggenbachi, assembly GCF_040937935.1. NCBI lineage: Eukaryota > Metazoa > Chordata > Amphibia > Anura > Hyperoliidae > Hyperolius > Hyperolius riggenbachi. The sequence goes on from NC_090651.1 coordinate 382,835,892, forward strand.
AGATTTTGGAAGGTGGGTGGAGCCTACAACAGCCAATAAAAAATCACCTTTTGATTTTCAAAGGAAATATTTAAGCTGCTACCATTCTCTTATACTGTTAATAGCAGATGCCTCAAACCTGGTACAGTTGGTCACTGGGTGACTAGGGTCCAAATTCAGGAAGAGGGCGGAGCCACAAACAGCCAGATTTGTTTATTTTTCAATGGGAATATACAAAGTATTGATACCAAGGACCCCAAAGCTGATAAACTTGATAATTGAGTGACTGCATGTCAAAGGTAGAAAAAGTGGGCGGTGCCAATAACTACATTTTTTACATGGCAGGGTTCCCAAACTTTACACAATTGGCCACTGGGTGACTGGGATGAACATTCAGGAATGTGGGTGGAGCCTACAACAGCCAATCAAAATTTACCTATTGATTTTCAAGGGGAATATTCACATTGCTACCATTCTTACACTGTTAATGACAGAGGCCTCAAACCTGATACAGTCAGTCATTGGGTGACTAGGGTACAAATTCACTAAAGGGGTAGAGCCACAAACAGCCAATCAGATTTGTTAAATTGATTTCAGCCATTCTGTTATTGGCAGGGTTCTCAAATGTGACACAGTTGGCCACTGGGTAACTGGGACTAATATTCGGGAAAGTGGGTGGAGCCTACAGCAGCCAATCAAAATTCACCGTTTGATTTTCAAGGGGAATATTTACATTGCTGCCATTCTTACACTCTTAATGGCAGAGGTCTAAAATCTGGCACAGTCAGTCACTGGGAGACTGGGGTTTAAATTCTGAAGGGAGCGGGCCAATAACAGCCAATCAGATTTGTTTAATTTCAATGGTAAAATGCAACTTATTGATGCCAAGGACCCCAAAGCTCATAAACTTGGTCATTAAGTGGCTGTATGTCAAGGTTAGAAATAGTGGGCGGAGCCAAAAACAACTAACTTTTTACATGGGAAAATGTAAATTGCAGCTTTTCTTACACTGTTAATGGCAGGGTTTTCAAACTTCACACAGTTGGTCACTGGGTGACTAGGATTAATATTCGGGAAAGTGGGTGGAGCCTAAAAGAGCCAATCAAAATTCACCTATTGATTTTCAAGGGGAATATTGAAACTGCAGCCATTCTTACACTGTTAATAGCAGAGGCCTCAAACCTGCTACAGTCGGTCGTTAAGTGTCTGGGGTTCAAATTCAGTAAAGGGGCTGATCTAAAAACAGCCAGATTTCTTTGCTGGATAAACTGCTTCCATTAGCACAATTTTGATGCCAGGAACCCCAACGCTTACAAACTTGGTCATTGAGTAGTGACTGTGTGTCCAGGTTACAAAAAATGCTTGGAGTTAAAAAACGATTTTTCAGGGAAATTGTAAACTGCAGCCCTTTTTCACTTTTAATGGCAGGGTTCTCAAACTTAGCATAGCTGGTTCCTGGGTGACTGAGATTAATATTTACAAAAGTGGGTGGAGCCTAAAAATGCCAATCAAAAATCACATGTAGCTTTTCAAGGAGAATATTAAAATTGCTGCCATTCTTGCACTGTTAATGGCACAAGCCTCAAACCTGGTACAGTTGGTCATTTGGTCACTGGGGTTCAAATTCAGAAAAGGGGACAGAGCCACAAACAGTGAATCAGATTTGTTTCATTTCATGGGAAAATACAAATTATTTATGCCAAGGACCCCAAAGCTCTTGGTCATTGAGTTGTGACTTTGTGTCCAGGTTACAAAAAGTGGGCGGAGCCAAAAACAAATGTCACTGGGAAAGTGTAAACTGCAGCCCTTCTTACACTGTTTATGGCAGGGTTCCCAAACTTTGCCCAGATGGTCACTGAGTGACTGAGATTAATATTCAGGGAAGTGGGTGGAGCCTATAATAGCCAATCAAAATTCACCTGTTGATTTTTAAGTGGAATATTTAAATTGCTGCCATTTTTACACTGCAGATGCCTCAAACCTGCTACAGTTGGTCATTGGGTGACTGGGGTTCAAATGCTGGAGAGGGGCGGAGCCACAAACAGCAAATCAGATTTGTTTAATTTCTATGGGAATATACAAATTATTGTTGCCAAGGACCCCACAGCTCACAAACTCGGTCATTGAGTGTTTGTGCGTTAGGGTTAAAAAGTGGGCAGAGGCAACACCAGTCAAATGCATACACAGGCAACGCCGGGTCATCAGTGGGTGGAGACAAATACAAATTTCACTGGGAAAATGTAAACTGCAGCCATTCCTACAGTGTTAATGGCAGGGTTTTTAAACTTTGCACAGTTGGTCACTGGGTGACTGGGATTAATATTCAGAAAAGTGGGTGGAGCCTACAAAAGTGGATCAAACTTCACCTATTGCTTTTCAAGGGGAATATTTAATTGCTACCATTCTTGCACTGTTTCAGAAAAGGGGTGGAGCCACAAACAGCCAATCAGATTTTTTTCATTTCAATGCAAATTATTGATACCAAAGACGGCAAAGCTCACAAACTTGGTTATTGAGTAATTATGTGTTAGGGTTAGAAAAAGTAGGTGGAGCCGACACCAGCCAGATACATACCCGGGCAACGCCGGGCAATCAGCTAGTATATATATTATTATTTTTATTATTATTTAGTATTTATATAGTGCCGACATATTACGCAGCGCTGTACAGTATATATACATATATATATATATATATATATATATATATATATATATATATATATATATATCTTATCACTAGCTGTCCCTCAAGGAGCTCACAATCTAATCCCTACCATTGCCATATGTCTATATTATGTAGTGTAAGTACTAGGGCCAATTTTTAGGGGGAGCCAATTAGCTTATCCGTATGTTTTTGGAATGTGGGAGGAAACCGAAGTGCCCGGAGGAAACCCACACAGACACGGAGAGAATATACAAACTCTTTGCAGATAGTGCCCTGGCTGGGATTCGAACCAGGGACCCAGCGCTGCAAGGCGAGAGAGCTAACCACTACGCCACCGTGCTGCCCATATATATATACAGTACAGACCAAAAGTTTGGACACACCTTCTCATTCAAAGAGTTTTCTTTATTTTCATGACTATGAACATTGTAGATTCACACTGAAGGCATCCAAACTATGAATTAACACATGTGGAAGTATAGTACATAACCAAAAATTGTGAAACAACTGAAAATATGTCATATTTTAGGTTCTTCAAAGTAGCCACCTTTTGCTTTGATTACCGCTTTGCACACTCTTGGCATTCTCTTGATGAGCTTCAAGAAGTAGTCACCTGAAATGGTCTTCCAACAGTCTTGAAGAAGTTCCCAGAGATGCTTAGCACTTGTTGGCCCTTTTGCCTTCACTCTGCGGTCCAGCTCACCCCAAACCATCTCAAGTGGGTTCAGTTCTGGTGACTGTGGAGGCCAGGTCATCTGGCGCAGCACCCCATCACTCTCCTTCCTGGTCAAATAGTCATTGTCCTGTTGAAAAATAAATAATAGTCCAACTAAACGCAAACCGGATAGAATAGCATGCCGCTGCAAGATGCTGTGGTAGCCATGCTGGCTCAGTACACCTTCAATTTTGAATAAATCCCAACAGTGTCACCAGCAAAGCACCCCCACACCATCACACCTCCTCCTCCATGCTTCACGGGGGGAACCAGGCATGTAGCATCACCTTTTCTGCGTCGCACAAAGACACGGTGGTTGGAACCAAAAATCTCAAATTTGGACTCAGCAGGGTTGCTCGAATGCACCCAAATTCGATTCGAGTACATTCGAATCCAGGTCCGGGTCAAATTTGGATTCGGCCGTGATCAAGACCATAGAATTCGATTAAAATTCGAGCCGTGATAACGAATTGAATCTGAATTCGAGTCGTGATCACGAATGGCCTTAAAGCATATTGTTGTTGCTTTTTAAAGAGAAACCACAATTAAATATATGTGGAGGTGTAATTTAAATAAAAAAAAATTGATGGAAAACCTTCTTCTTCTCCTTCTTCTCCTCCTCCTCCTCCTCCTCCTCCTCCTCCTCCTCCTTCATTTTTTTTTGTTCATATTCTTCCTCTTGTACCCAACTTAATGTTTTTTCCCTTACAGAATTGGTTTAAAAATTTTTCTCCAACAGCATAGCTAAATTTGTGGCGTAATAGCTAGTGGAGCATGGCAGCAGCGCATAACTCTGTGGACCCTGGTGGTGGTAGGAGCACAGACAGCAGGAGGTTAAAGCAGCAGCAGATGCAGGAGCAGCAGGAGGAGGAGGAGGAGTGACGTGTGGCAGGCAGCATACAACGTAACAGGCCATGAACCTAGCGTTGGTACCACGGCTGTAATAAACACCATACAGCAGGAGGTTCCGGACAGCAGTCGTGAAGCCCACATTGTGTCCAATACACAACTGGGACAGCACAGTTTTCAACCCAGACATCTCAGATTTTTTTTACCACCAAAGAAAGCTATTGTAGTGGCGTAATAGCTAGTGGCGCATAACTCTGTGGACCCTGGCGATGGGAGCACAGACAGCAGGAGGTTAAATCAACAGCAGGAGGAGGAGGAGGAGGAGGAGTGTCATGTGGCAGCAGGCAATGTAACAGGCCATGGCACCTAGCCTTGGTACCACAGCTGTAATAAATACCATACAGCAGGAGGTTCTGGACAGCAGTCATGAAGCCCACATTGTGTCCAATACACAACTGGGACAGCACAGTTTTCAACCCAGACACCTCAGATTTTTTTTTTTTTTGTACAAGAAAAGAAAGCTATTGTAGTGGCGTAATAGCTAGTGGCGTATAACTCTGTGGACCCTGGTGCTGGGAGCACAGACAGCAGGAGGTTAAAGCAGCAGCAGCAGGAGGAGGAGGAGGAGACAGGAGAGTAACGTGTGGCAGCAGGCACTGTGACAGGCCATGGCACCTAGCGGCGATACCACAGCACAAACAAAAATAAACAACCGTGAGGTTCAGGAAGTGGTCATACAGCCACAGTTGGGTTCTCCCCACAACTCGGACAGCACAGCTTGCATCCCAGACACCTCAATTTTTTTTTACACAAGAACACTACTAGCTGTTTTGAAGGTCTGTAAAATAGCTAGTGGCAGAAGCGCATAACGGAGTGGACCTTGGTGGTGCTGGAAACACAGATAGCAGGAGGTTTAATGCAGCAGCAGCAGGAAATACATGGCAGCAGGCAGCCTAGGCCGTGGTACCACAGCACATAAAGAAAAGCCTGGCCAAATTAGCAGGGGACTGAAGGTTGATGTTCTCCAAAAATAATTCCCAGGCACCTCATGTCCTCCTCTCGCCGACAACAGGGACTTGGAACGTGCCTTCAATCCAGGCCTGGTTAATCTTCAGGAATGTGAGTCTGTCCACGGACTCTGGGGACAGACGAGAGCACTTCTCGGTGACCACGCCACCGGCCGCACTAAAGGACCTTTTGGACCGCATGCTGGAAGGGGGGCAAGACAGGACTTTCAGGGCGTACTGCGCCAGCTCAATACAGATCCGCAAGGGGTCGACCCAGTACTCCAAGGGTTCCACAGGCTCCTCGCCGGTGTCAAGCCCGCTGAAGGACCCCATGTAGTCGGCCACCATCCGGGTCAGGCGCTGGCTGTGACTTTGAGAGAAGGATGCTGCTGCACGCACCGCCTCTCTCGGCTGCTCTACCGTCATGTAGAGTGCCTTAGTCAGTGACAGCAGGTCTCCTGGGTGCCTGATGCTACTTCTGGTTCTGGCCGCAGGCACGGGCTGCTGTGCTGGCTGACCAAGGACAGAGGGGGTGGAGGGCTGGGCAGAGCCCGCACTACCATTCAGGCAAACTAGGCATTTGACCTAGGGCCTCCACCACTTCAAAGGCCCCTGCTGACAGAGTTATTGTCCCCACTGCTGTTTATTTGTTTTTACTAAAGAGGCTTGAAAGTTCAAGCCAAGTGTATGCAGGCTGCCCCGCCTACCAGCACACTTCAGGAAGTTCCGCTGCCCACCCCCAGGCATTCAGGGGCTGCTGATCTGTGAGGTATAGTGATAGTGTCTGTGTGTACAAGCAGGGGGGGGCAGACTGTGAAGCAGAAGCAGCCCAGAGCATGAACACATCTCAGTGAGTCTGTGTTACTCACTGCACTGGGAGAGTTGAGGGCAGGGCCGAGGCAGAGGCTGGAGAGGCTCCAGCCTCAGGGCGCAGTTTAGGAGGGGGCACACAAATCACTCAGCTATCATTCCCAATTGTGTTTGAAGCAGAAAGAAATAAGAAAAGGGGATACATGACAGTGACTGCAAGCCAGATAACTAGAGATTAAGGTGTTGGGGAGGTTGGGGGCCCTGGGGCACCTATTAGTCTAATAGCAATCAGTGTGTGACAGCTGGGGCGGGAGGGATGGAGGGGCACACTTTGGTGTCTCAGCCTTGGGTGCTGACGGACCTTGTCCCGGCTCTGGTTGAGGGAGGGTGACATGCTGTGTCTGTGTGTGCTGACAAGGCTGGAAGCAGCCAGGAACACTACACATCATTGTGAGTCTAAGGGCCTGTACACACTGAAAAACGCAAGCAAAATCGCAAGCGCATGCGTTTTTAAAGTGCATGTAGTTTTAAAAACGCATGTTTTTTGTGCGTTTGCGTTTTTCTTGTAATTGCTAATTGGCTAAAGAATCCTTTGTTTTTTTTCTAGTTTACATTTCAACAGGAATCAGGAGATTGCAGAGTCTTCTGGGATACTGACTTCTGAAAAACGCAGGCAAAAACGCAAGCGCATGCGTTTTTAATGCGTTTTTCATGCGCTGCGCTTAAAAAAGCGCAGCAGGCACTGCGTTTGCGTTTTTCTAAAAACGCATCGCACCAGTGTGTACAAGTCATCACGATTTTCATTCTTTTTCAAAAGACCTTGCGTTTTTAAAAACGCATGCGTTTTTAAAAACGCAACGCAAGCGCAGCAGTGTGTACAGGCCCTAACTCACTGTGCATTGCATCTTATCTTTCAGCCTGCAGATGTCCCCTGATCTCCTGGGAGAGGGGGCTGAGGGATAGAGACATGCTGTGACTGTGTGCAAGAAAAGGTGAATGGCTAGCTGGATGTCTGGAATACCTCCTGTACCCTTTAAAAAAAAAATCCCTGAAATCACTGAAGCAGCTGGCAAGCTGGTAACTGTACAGACGCTTGCCTCCTCCTGCAGGGTCTGTGGGAAAAACTCAGCTCTCTCACTATTGTAAAGACTGATGTGGACAGCTACATAAGGTATTTCACAGGTTGAAAAGTTTTTGACAGTCCCTAGACTCCAGGAGGGCTGCTTTCTGACTTGAGTGAGAGACTGGCAGGGACAGGAGACACATTACAGGCAACTAGCCTCTGTGTGATGTGGGATTGCAATACAGATATGCTCTCTGCTCTATGGCCCAGACAATGCACACCAAACACCTCTAGCAGATCTGCAAAATGCTAGAGGTTTTTGAACCAGATTTCAGAGCGATTCTAGGCATGTTTAGAGAGGTTTTCTAAACATGCCTGGCGTTTTTTGGAGCGTTTTTGTGTAGCAGATTTCATATATTGTTCCAGTAAAGCTCTTACTGAACAGCTTCTGTAACAAAAACGCCTGGAAAACCGCTCTGATCTAGCATTTTTCAGAGCGGTTTTCCACTTTCCTATACTTTATATTGAGGCAGAAATGCCTCAGAAATCTCAAAAATGCTGCAGCCCCTGAGTTTGCATTTGCGGAAAAAACGAGCCGCTCTGGTGTGCACCATCCCATTCACTTTCATTAGCCAAGCGGTTTCCCCCCTGCAAACGTTTTAAAAAACGCTCCAGAACCGCTCTGGTGTGCACCAGCCCTATCTCAAGCTCTCCACTTCTCATCTCTCCCACATTTACCCTTGTTTTCTCTAGTGCTGCGGGAAGGGGGGCAATCTCCCCCCAGGCTGCCTTTTATTCAGTGATTTAGGGCTGGTCCAGTGCCTGGTGTATTCAGGTTTGATGTTGTAAGGCAATGTGAAACACTAGACTAGCAGATAAAAGTGCAATTCCAGGGCAGGCAAGCTGGTAAATATACACAGCATGATGAAGAGCTTGCCTGGAGGGTCTGTGGGAAAATATCTGTCTGGTCTCTCCCCATTGTTATAATGACTGCATTTGTGGATAAGGTGTTAAACAAGTTGAAAAGTTTTTGACAGTCCCTAGACTCCAGGAGGGCTGCTTTCTGACTTGTGTGAGAGACTGGCAGGGACAGGAGTCATATTACAGGCAAATAGCCTCTGTGTGATGTGGGACTGCAATACAGATAAGCTCTCTGCTCCATCTCAGGCTATACTCAATTTCTCTCCACTCCCAAATCACAATAGCAATCACTTGCAATTTGTGAGTGCGATTTTGTGAAGTGATTTTTTTTTTCAGAGCGATTTTTGAATGAATCGCTCAGAAACATGCTATATGCTGTGTGTTTGTAATTTTGAAAAAATCACAATGCTGCTGCCTGCTGTGAGAACACCGTCATAGGGTAACATCAGCCAGGCGCTTTTCAAATCACTGTCAATATGAAAAATGCTCAGAAGCCCTCTTGGTGTGCAGCAGCCCTCCCTCATGCGCCCTTGTTTCCCTCTTTCCCTAGTGTTGGGTGTCTTCTTGGCATACAGGAAAGTTAAATAAAAGTGCAATGCTGGTGAGGCAAATTATTATTATTAGTGGTCAGGAGGAAACTGTGGGGGGGAAAGAGGGCCCCACAGATTAAGTTTGCCCTGGGGCCCCTTAATCCGGCCCTGGCAGTAAAGAGGCCCTGTAGTGACATATAGCAGAATGCAGTAAAGAGGCCCTGTAGTGACATATAGCAGAATGCAGTAAAGAGGCCCTGTAGTGACATCTAGCAGAATGCAGTACAGAGGTCCCGTAGTGACATATAGCAGAATGCAGTAAAGAGGCCCTGTAGTGACATATAGTAGAATGCAGTAAAGAGGCCCTGTAGTGACATATAGCAGAATGCAGTAAAGAGGCCATGTAGTGACATATAGTAGAATGCAGTAAAGAGGCCCTGTAGTGACATATTGGAGAATGCAGTAAAGAGGCCCTGTAGTGACATATAGTATAATGCAGTAAAGAGGCCCTGTAGTGACATATAGCAGAATGCAGTAAAGAGGCCCTGTAGTGACATATAGCAGAATGCAGTAAAGAGGCCCTGTAGTGACATATAGCAGAATGCAGTAAATAGGCCCTGTAGTGACATATAGCAGAATGCAGTAAAGAGGCCCTGTAGTGACATATAGCAGAATGCAGTAAAGAGGCCCTGTAGTAACATATAGCAGAATGCAGTAAAGAGGCCCTGTGGTGACATATAGCAGAATACAGTAAAGAGGCCCTGTAGTGACATATAGCAGAATGCAGTAAAGAGGCCCTGTAGTGACATATAGCAGAATGCAGTAAAGAGGCTCTGTAGTGACCTATAGCAGAATGCAGTAAAGAGGCCCTGTAGTGACATATAGCAGAATGCAGTAAAGAGGCCCTGTAGTGACATATAGCAGAATGCAGTAAAGAGGACCTGTAGTGACATATAGCAGAATGCAGTAAAGAGGCCATGTAGTGACATATAGCAGAATGCAGTAAAGAGGCCCTGTAGTGACATATAGCAGGATGCAGTAAAAAAGGCCCTGTAGTGACATATAGCAGAATGCAGTAAAGGGGCCCTGTAGTGACATATAGCAGAATGCAGTAAAGAGGCCCTGTAGTGACATATAGTAGAATGCAGTAAAGAGGCCCTGTAGTGACATATAGCAGAATGCAGTAAAGAGGCCATGTAGTGACATATAGTAGAATGCAGTAAAGAGGCCCTGTAGTGACATATTGGAGAATGCAGTAAAGAGGCCCTGTAGTGACATATAGTATAATGCAGTAAAGAGGCCCTGTAGTGACATATAGCAGAATGCAGTAAAGAGGCCCTGTAGTGACATATAGCAGAATGCAGTAAAGAGGCCCTGTAGTGACATATAGCAGAATGCAGTAAATAGGCCCTGTAGTGACATATAGCAGAATGCAGTAAAGAGGCCCTGTAGTGACATATAGCAGAATGCAGTAAAGAGGCCCTGTAGTAACATATAGCAGAATGCAGTAAAGAGGCCCTGTGGTGACATATAGCAGAATACAGTAAAGAGGCCCTGTAGTGACATATAGCAGAATGCAGTAAAGAGGCCCTGTAGTGACATATAGCAGAATGCAGTAAAGAGGCTCTGTAGTGACCTATAGCAGAATGCAGTAAAGAGGCCCTGTAGTGACATATAGCAGAATGCAGTAAAGAGGCCCTGTAGTGACATATAGCAGAATGCAGTAAAGAGGACCTGTAGTGACATATAGCAGAATGCAGTAAAGAGGCCATGTAGTGACATATAGCAGAATGCAGTAAAGAGGCCCTGTAGTGACATATAGCAGGATGCAGTAAAAAAGGCCCTGTAGTGACATATAGCAGAATGCAGTAAAGGGGCCCTGTAGTGACATATAGCAGAATGCAGTAAAGAGGCCCTGTAGTGACATATAGTAGAATGCAGTAAAGAGGCCCTGTAGTGACATATAGCAGAATGCAATAAAGAGGCCCTGTAGTGACATATAGCAGAATGCAGTAAAGAGGCCCTGTAGTGACATATAGCAGAATGCAGTAAATAGGCCCTGTAGTGACATATAGCAGAATGCAGTAAAGAGGCCCTGTAGTGACATATAGCAGAATGCAGTAAAGAGGCCCTGTAGTGACATATAGCAGAATGCAGTACAGAGGCCATGTAGGGACATATAGCAGAATGCAGTAAAGAGGCCATGTAGTGACATATAGCAGAATGCAGCAAAGAGGCCCTGTAGTGACATATAGCAGAATGCAGTAAAGAGGCCCTGTAGTGACATATAGCAGAATGCAGTATAGAGGCCCTGTAGTAACATATAGCAGAATGCAGTAAAAAGGCCCTGTAGTAACATATAGCAGAATGCAGTAAAGAGGCCCTGTAGTGACATATAGCAGAATGCAGTAAAGAGGCCTTGTAGTGACATATAGCAGAATGCAGTAAAGAGGCCCTATAGCAGAATGTGGTATAGAGGCCCTGTAGTGACATATAGCAGAATGCAGTAAAGAGGCCCTGTAGTGACATATAGCAGAATGCAGTAAAGAGGCCCTGTAGTGACATATAGCAGAATGCAGTAAAGAGGCCCTATAGCAGAATGTGGTATAGAGGCCCTGTAGTGACATATAGCAGAATGCAGTAAAGAGGCCCTGTAGTGACATATAGCAGAATGCAGTAAAGAGGCCTTGTAGTGACATATAGCAGAATGCGGTATAGAGGCCCTGTAGTGACATATAGCAGAATGCAGTAAAGAGGCCCTGTACTGACATATAGTAGAATGCAGTAAAGATGCACTGTAGTGACATATAGCAAAATGCAGTAAAGAGGCCCTGTAGTGACATATAGTAGAATGCAGTAAAGAGGCCCTGTACTGGCATATAGTAGAATGCAGTAAAGAGGCACTGTAGTGACATATAGCAGAATGCAGTAAAGAGGCCCTGTAGTGACATATAGCAGAATGCAGTAAAGAGGTCCTGTACTGACATATAGCAGAATGCAGTAAAGAGGCACTGTAGTGACATATTGGGCTTGATTCAGTAAACCGTGCTAAGTGTTAGCAGTGAAGCACGCCTGTGAAAAGCCCTATATCAAACCTAAAGTTAGTTTAGGTGTGATAAATTAACATCACGTGCAAAGTCCCGCACACAGCACGGTGGGCGTAAAATGGCGCTTCACGGTGCGACTAAAAACGGCGCACCTAATGCGCCTATAAGGTCGCATTCGGTGCAAGCTTAAAGTCGCACCATGCGACGTTAAGTCACACCCAAGGCGACCTTATAGGCACATCGGGTGCGCCGTTTTTAGTCGCACCGCAATGCGATGTTTGCGCATGCAAAGTTTTGTGCACGGGACTTTGCGCACGACGTGAATTTAGTGAACGGTGCTAGCCCAGTTAGTACCCTAGTTATTACGCCCAACGTCTTTAGGCATGCTAAGTGGGTTAGCACCTTCAGAGGCAAGGGGAGGAGAGGGGAAGGGAGTAGAGTTTTCACAGGCTGAGGGGTGGAGATGCACAGCTGATTACCTGTGTAATGATTACAGGACCAACATGGCTGCTGTCATTGTATCACAGGAATAAATAATTATATACTGCTGAAGCTGTTTGCAGCTAGATTTACTGCGCAAACCATCCACCCTTTAGATAAGTTATGTGTTTTAGTTCGTTTTTCACCTCGCATCCGCTATAATTTTGACTCGTTATTTTGAATACTCCGCATAATTCCCTTTTGTAATCAAAGTCAAATTGTAAATGCGATACCATTCATCATTTTGATTGCGGTTAAATCTGAATCGAATGACGTCGTAATCAAAACCACTCGAAGTCGAAAACGGCCATTACAAGCATCACTATTTGCATCTACTCACCCAATAGATAGCCAATTTCAAAAGTCAGGCAGTACGTCTCCTCCCCGGTGCACTCTATGGAACGGGTGGCCGTACAATTCTCGTTTCTGGAGAAGCAAGCTGGGCACAAAATGCCATTCCTGGTTGTGCTCTTCTTCGGTGGCACTTAGAGTAACACCATACAAGAAAACAGACTGTTAGCTCATGAACACTATGTGGAGGAGGTGCAGCTATTAGCAAGAGTATCACATGGCAAGCAGTGGTGTAAGTACAATTCATGCCCCCCCCCCACCAACACCAGCAAAACATTGATGCCCCCCCCCCCACAATGTACACACTTCTTTCCTCACCTTGGTGCCCTTCAAGGCCTTGGGGCCAGGCCCGGCCCTAGACCATTTGCCGCCTGAGGCAAATTTTAAAGAAGCCGCCGCCCCCCCCCCCCCCCCCCCAGCCGTGGGTGTGCGAGGGCCGCCCGAGCTGGAGGGGATAGCAGGCAGGAAGGGGGTATTGGGCCTAGCGGCGGGGAGGGGGGTCGGACCCCCCCCCCCTCCCTCGCCTGGGTCCCCCGTCCTCCGCTCCCCTCCAGCTTGTTAGGTCGCTGGCTGGCTGCAGCTATAAGAGGCAATGGGCGGGGATCACTCACCTTCCTCGTTCCAGCCTGCGCTCCACTGACGTCACTTCCTGCTACGCAGCAGGAAGTGACGTCAGTGGAGCGCATGCTGGAACAAGTTCGGTGAGTGATCCCTGCCCGTTGCCTCTTATAGCTGCAGCCAGCCAGCGACCTAACAAGCTGGAGGGGAGCAGAGGACGGGGGACCCAGGCGATGGAGGGGGGGGTCCAACCCCCCTCCCCGCCGCTAGGCCCAATACCCCCTTCCTGCCTGCTATCCCCTCCAGCTCGGGCGGCCCTCCCCACCCACGGACAGGCGGGTGCCGCCCCCCAGAAGTGCCGCCTGAGGCAAACGTTTCACCCCGCCTCATGGGCGGCCCGGCCCTGCTTGGGGCCCATCTCACAAGGGTCATATAACAAGTGTGGCCATCAGGATCTTCATACCCGTAACAAGTGTAGCCATAAAGAACACCAGATCTGAAGTATAGTCCCCTGTATCGGAGGAAAGGAAGGTTGGTAGGTGCCCCGCCCCCTCCTTAGCCCCTCCTGCTATTTTAGGGGCTGCTTCCTTCTAGTTACGCCCCTGGTGGCAAGTACATTTTAGAGTCCATCTACCCAAAACACTGAATGTGAGGTACTGTTCTGTAGTGCTGGTCGTAATTGGAAAATCTACGCTTACGGATCATTACGCGTAATTGTACGCTATTACGCAATTACGGTTACGGTGTAGGAAATTATCTACGGGTCATAACTGTAATTACGCCTTACCTTACGCAGTTACGCGTCAGGATACCGTAATGCAGGTGCTTACGCTACGATGTTACGCTTAGCGTCGTAATACCCATCAACGCGTACGTTTTGACGCATGCACGGCTGATGTGTACGCAATAGCCGTCACTGTGACAGCTATTGCGTACGCATCCTCCGCATGCGTCAAAACGTACGCGTGCGTATGCGTCCCGGGCACGGTCAGCTTATATACTGAAGGGCAGGAGAAGCTACTATTGGTTGCTTAGGATGTAGCTCCCAACCAAACATGTTGACTGATTGGCTACTCTTAGAAAAGGGGAGTTGTACGTTAGTAATTACGCGTAAAATTACGCATACCTACACAATTACGGTAGACGGCGTAATTAGGATACCGCTTTACGGCTTATGCGTACATACTTACGCGTCAGACCGTAAGTTACGCGTAACGCTTATGCGTAAAATAATGGTAAATGACGATGTGTAATTACGCGCATGCGTAATTTCGGCCAAGCACTGATGTCAACACCTACAGTATATGTCTTTTGTTGCACTTTATAACATTTATTGATTCAACCCCAATTATACAGCGCTCTGATGTTATATGTGTACTACAATCAATATGATCAATATACTTAGGATGTATCCAATTAATCAATATGATAAAAATTCAATACAATCAATTTGATCTATACCACATATACTGTCCTATCCAGATACACTTTGTTTCTATCAAATCTGTGAGGGAAAAATTCCCACAGTCCACAGTCTTATGGGTGCGCTTCTGTCACAAAAGGCTTGAGTCAATCCTTCTCTTTCAGCTGTTATCCTAACTCCAGAACAGCGCTCCAACCATAAATCCTCTATATGTAGACTGCAACCACCACCAGGAACACCCTAAAGGATCCACACTCACCAGACTTGATGGGCCAGTAATTATAGTGGCCTTGAAACGCCTTTGGGGTACTTGCCAGGCTCCCCACACCTTATGGCTATTGCCAACCGACCAAAACCTCTTGCTTTCTTCTTGGGTCACGCATTTACCTCAATATAAACAAATACTCTCATTGTGCAGATATCTCTTAAAAACAGACGGTTTATTAAAAAGGTTCCACTCACATGTGCCAAGCAGTTGGTAAGCCTGTGGAGTATTGGAACGGGCTCCACCCCGTGCGGCCTCCCGGGCTGACCGCCGTTCAGATGTTGTACTGGGTTTCTGCTCGTCCCTCCACGCCACCGCATCCACCGCTTCCACGTGTCTCACTTCCGCATGTAGCTCCTCCCGATCGATTTCGTCATCAAATGACTCATTCATCCCCTGAATGAGTCATTTGATGACGAAATCGATCGGGAGGAGCCACATGCGGAAGTGAGACACGTGGAAGCGGTGGATGCGGTGGCGTGGAGGGACGAGCAGAAACCCAGTACAACATCTGAACGGCGGTCAGCCCGGGAGGCCGCACGGGGTGGAGCCCGTTCCAATACTCCACAGGCTTACCAACTGCTTGGCACATGTGAGTGGAACCTTTTTAATAAACCGTCTGTTTTTAAGAGATATCTGCGCAATGAGAGTATTTGTTTATATTGAGGTAAATGCGTGACCCAAGAAGAAAGCAAGAGGTTTTGGTCGGTTGGCAATAGCCATAAGGTGTGGGGAGCCTGGCAAGTACCCCAAAGGCGTTTCAAGGCCACTATAATTACTGGTCCATCAAGTCTGGTGAGTGTGGATCCTTTAGGGTGTTCCTGGTGGTGGTTGCAGTCTACATATAGAGGATTTATGGTTGGAGCGCTGTTCTGGAGTTAGGATAACATTTATTGATTATTTCCTTTTTTCCCCCCTCAACTCAGCTCTTGTATCATATGCCCAACCATTTAATACAGGCTTCACCGCAGCCCTCCTGGGTCGAGATGTTATTGTGCATCATTGGTGGGTCACCACTATAAATGAAACCTTTATTTTTTCATCAACTTTAAAGGAAGAAAGTATAATAATGCAAATTAAGAGAAAAAAAATGTAGCAATAGTCTACTCTAATGAATTAATAAAGTTGTAAAAAATTCGGCCTACATAATATTCCTAAGCCTAGCAGTTAGACAGGCCTTTCAGTTGTTCCATGACCCCTTCAAGTACAATATATATGATACGAAAATTTGAGTTAGAACCATCCATACTCCACCTCTTTATACCTTACATTCATAATTGCCTTAAAGGGGAACTGAAGAGAGAGGTATATGGAGGCTGTCATGTTTATTTTCTTTTAATCAACACCAGTTGCCTGGCAGCCCTGCTGGTCTATTTCTCTGCAGTAGTATCTGATTAAAACCAGAAACAAGCATGCAGCTAGTCTTGTCAGATCAGACTTATAAGTCTGAACCACTGAAACACCTGATCTGCTGCATGCTTGCTCAGGGGCTATGGCTAATAGTATTAGAGGCAGAGGATCAGCAGGGCTGCCAGGCAACTGGTATTGTCTAAAAGGAAATAAACATGACAGCCTCCATATACCTCTCTCTTCAGTTCCCCTTTAAAGAGAAACTCCATCCTAGAATTGAACTTTATCCCAATCAGTAGCTGATACCCCCTTTTACATGAGAAATATATTGCTTTTCACAAACAGACCATCAGGGGGCGCTGTATGACTGATTTTGTGCTGAAACCCCTCCCACAAGAAGCTCTGGGACCGCGGTACTTTTGACAGTATGTTACAATGTAACAAGGCTCACAGACAGGAAATAGCTGTTTACAGTTGTCTCTAACAGCCAAAACAGCTAGGAGCAGCTACATAACCTGCCCACAGTAAAAATTTCACAATGTAATAAATGTCAGAATGTAAATCGGGGAGAGGAAAGATTTTACAATGAGCAAACACTGACTAAATCATTTATACATAATTATGGTAAAAATGAAGCACTTTTTTTTTACTACATTATTTTCACTGGAGTTCCTCTCTAAAGGAGTTATCAGCAAAAAAATTAAAAATTAGGTTTACTCACCTGAGGCTTTCTTCTGCCCCTTGCAGCTGACTATCCCATGCCGACCGATCCGCTCTCCGTCGGCACAGTAAGCCCCGTACAACATGGGCTTGATTGACAGCGGCGGTTCACGCAGGCGCAATGAGGACGACCCCGGGGTCAGCCTCTGCCCCGTGCACGTAGACCGGAGCGGTCGGCAAGGGACAGTCGGCTGCAAGGGGCTGGAGAAAGCCCCAGTTGAGTAAACCTCATTTTTTAATTTTTCGCTGATAACTCCTTTAAAACAAACACTTCTGAAGATACATACTCACTCTGTTCGTTCATTATACTCCACCACATTCCGTTAGTTCTTATCCTCATTCTCCCCTATAACTGTCCCCGAATCACGTTGTCATGCTTAGTATATTGTCCCAAGAGGATATTTATTTGTTTTAAATGACGAACCCTCTTCCATAGACCCAGCACATTCTTCAAGGGTATAGGACATCCCAGCAATCCAGTCCTCCAAAATGAAACAGCAACTTCTCTCCATCTCAACACAATCAGTTTCTTGGCCACCGAAACCCCTATTTCTTATCGAGGGGCTACCATCACTTTACCCCCTAACGTAAGAATTAGGGATGGTCGGAAATGACAATTTCCACTTCCACGGAAAATCTGCTTTATGCCATGGCCTATTACTGCTACCGATTCTGCTTTCCACTGCTGATTTCTGCATTCCGATGTGGATTTTTGCAGACATTTCCGCCATTTCTGCCAATCGATTTTCTCAAAAACTACAAGGTCTTTTTGAAAAAAAATTTTCCTCTTGTTCCCACTCTATGCTATCCCACTCTATGGCTCCCTAGGCTAATCAGGTTTTTTTCATTTGGCACTGTTATTGGCCTGAGGAAGCCGGTTTAGACCCGTGAAACGTGTTGCCTGTGCTTAATAATAAAAATCTTTTGTTCTTACAAATATTTTGTTATTTGAGGTAAGCTACCTCCCTTTCATTTGTTTTTATACACACCAGGGTGCCTCTTTCACCAATAGCCGCTGGGCCAGATAATTGATACAGCCTTGTGTATCTCCAACACTGATTGCCTGATGAAGCAGGCATTTGACCCGTGAAACGCGTTGCATGCCTGGAGATTCTATAATAAATTATATTGTTTATATATAACGACTCATTGGCTGGTCTTTATATATCTGAGGGTGGATTGTGAACAGAAAAACATAGGAAATCCCGTTTGCAGTTTGCCACAAGCCATGTGGGGGACACAGCAAACATGTGGAAGAAGGTGCTCTGGTCAGATGAGCCCAAAATGGAACTTTTTGGTAAAAATGCATAACGCTATGTGTGATGGTAAAATAACACTGCACATCACTCAGAACACACCATCCCCACTGTCAAATATGGTGGTGGCAGCATCATGCTCTGGTGGTGCTTCTCTTCAGCAGGGACAGGGAAGCTGGTCAGAGTTGATGGGAAGATGGATATAAATATATATATATAGATGGATGCAAATACAGGTCAATCTTGGAAGAAAACCTCTTGGAGTCTGCAAAAGACTTGAGACTGGGGCGGAGGTTCACCTTCCAGCAGGACAACGACCCTAAACATAAAGCCAGGGCAACAATGGAATGGTTTAAAACAAAACTTATCTATGTTTTAGAACGGCCCAGTCAAAGTCCAGATCTAAATCCAATCGAGAATCTGTGGCAAGATCTGAAAACTGCTGTTCACAAACGCTGTCCATCTAATCTGACTGAGCTGGAGCTGTTTTGCAAAGAAGAATGGGCAAGGATTTCAGTCTCTAGATGTGCAAAGCTGGTAGAGACATACCCTAAAAGACTGGCAGCTGTAATTGCAGCAAAAGGTGGTTCTACAAAGTATTGACTCAGGGGGCTGAATAATTACGCACACCCCACTTTGCAGTTATTTATTTGTAAAAAATGATTGGAATCATGTATGATTTCCGTTCCACTTCTCACGTGTACACCACTTTGTATTGGTGTTTCACGTGGAATTCCAATAAAATTGATTCATGTTTGTGGCAGTAATGTGACAAGGAGGCCGAATACTTTTGCAAGCCACTATATATTAAAAAATATTGGGGATAGGGGGCACATCTGTCTCATGCCATTTTTAAAGTTTCAAAATAAAAAAGTATACATTTAAATACGGTAAATACATTAACTGTCATTTACCGCGTTTGAGAAAATTGTCTTGCGCAGACTAGCCGTGACTGGCTGAAATTGCGGGACCGGTCACCTGGTACCGGAGCAGGAGAAGGCTGAGGACGGCCGCGAGGGAGCAATCACTGCCAACGGGGAGGAAGCCCCAGGTATGTATAACACTTTTATTAATTGTCAGCTCTCGTTTCCTTACAACTACCTTACAACTGTCCCACGCCAATGGGCCTGGCCACGGAGGCAGCCCCAGGACCGCCTAACGCCAATTGGCGTCAAGTTCTGGGGCCGGCTACTGCAGGAGATCGCGCGTAGGCTGAACGTGCATCTCTTGCCTGAGGGGCGGAGCTCCGCCCTCTGTATGTCTCTGAGCGGAGATCGCAACTCGGGAAACTATTAGACGACGCCGTCATTTCACTAAGTACAGTGCTGCGATCCACAGCAGCGCTGTACTGGGGACACGAGTGACACGGCTGTCCGCCTGGCACACAGGACAGCAATCGGCTCTCATAGGCTGAAGCCTATGACAGACGATCATGTCATTGGCTGGCTAAGGGGAAGGAGGGTTGTCAGGGGAAAGAAAAAAAATTAAAATAGTACATGTATTAAAAATAAAACACAACATAAATATTTATAAAAAAAATAAAAATAAACACGGGGGGGGGGGGGGGGGGGGGGGCGATCAGGCCCCACCAAAGGAGAGCTCTGTTGGTGGGGAGAAAAGGGAAGGGGGGATTCTTGTGCGGCCTGCAGCGAGGCCTTAAAGTGCACCTAAACTGAGAGGGATACAGATGTTTCCTTTTAAACGATACCAGTTGCCTGGCTGTCCTGCTGATCTCTTTGGATGCAGTAGTGCCTGAATCACACACCTGAAACAAGCATGCAGCTAATCCAGTCTGACTTCAGTCAGAGCACCTGATCTGCATGCTTGTTCAGGGGCTGTGGTTGAAAGTATTAGAGACACAGGATCAGCAGGAGGGTCAGGCAACTGGTATTATTTTAAAAGGAAAATTCCATATCCTTCTCAGTTCAGGTTCCCTTTAAAGCTGCAGTGGCCAATTTAGTGAAAATTCCCCTGGTCTTTAGGAGGGTTTAACACTGCGGTCCTCAAGAGGTTAAATCAGTCAAAATATTGAATTTACACTATGTACTGAAAGGTCAGAGGGTGTTACTACTTGTACTATTCAGAGGATTGGTGGCAGTGGGTTGAAAGAGTGTCTTGAATAACAAAGGACCCTAGTGCCACTTCGGAAAAATAGATGTTAGAGTCAAGTCAGAGTTTAATGAAAGGCTGAACTGAAACACTTAAAGAGGACCTGTAACCCAGGATTGAACTTAATCTCAATCAGTAGCTGATACCTCCTCTCCCAGGAGAAATCTTTATGGTATCTCGAATAGATCATCACTGCGGTCTGTGTGGCTGATATTGTGGTGAAACCCCTCCCACAGTGTGATGTCATGGCACTGGCCCTGACAGTTTCCTGACTGTGAACCTCATTGCATTGTGGGAAATAATATATATGAAACAACCGTACAGCTTATTAGTTAATGGGTGTGTTTAAAGGACACCCGAGAGGTGAAAATAAACTAATGAAATAAACAATTGTATCTATCTCCCTTCTCCTAAAAATGACTTTGTAAGATACGCCACAGTTTTATTTTTATATTCAAATCTACTTTTTACGTTTTTACTGTTTCATTGCGTTTGCTCAATGACACATTTATTGAAGTATGCCAGAGCTAAAATCTATGAACTATTGACCCCTTTTATCTCTTTCTTGCTCTCAGAAGCCATTTTCTGCTAGGAATGTGTTTGAAAGTTGTAATTTCTTATCAGTGAGGGTCCTGCCACTTACATACCTGATGTTTAACTCTTTCAGGCAGATAAAGAAAAAAAGGAACACATCCTAGTTATTTGTGTGCTTGGCACTGTACATACCCATGTCTATCTCATCATGTCACATGTCACCTCGGTTGTACTTTAGGGCTGTTTCACACCAGGACGTTGCGTTAGAGGGGACGTTAAGGTCGCATAACGTGCCCCTATCGCAACGCATGGTGGTGCGGGAGAGGACGTTAGAGTGAGCCGCGTAGGCGCCTCTATCCGCATAAGGTCTACCAGAGTGGCGCTGATTGGCCGGTGGGACCACGTGATGCGGAGCGAGACACTCCGCATCACGTGGTCCCGCCGGCCAATCAGCAGCCGCCAGTGCAGTGCATATTAAGTAGCCATGTGCGCGGCTACTGCAGCGGCATTTCCCCGCCTCCTCTCGCCCCCCACTGAGCATGTGCAAACAGTCTAACACGCCTTAACCGCTCAGAACGCACAGTATGCTGCACTTTGCCCGAACGTGCAGCATTACTGTGTAACGCAACGTGGGCAGTGTGAACAGCCTCATTGACTTTGTAGTGCTGTGCGGTGGGGGTGTATTACAGGCTGCTCTATCGTGCGCCTGTAACGTCCCACTGTGAAACCAGCCTTAAAGATAATGGGAGTTGGTGTCTTTTTTTTATGTCTGCCAGCAGTAGGGATGATCATGATATGCAAATACTTCCAAGTTTATGTAAATGTATGCAATTTTTTAAGCAAATATATGCAGCTTGAAAATAGACCAATCAAATCCCACACAGGTTTAAATTGATTAGTCCATTTCCACGCTGCATATATTTGGATAAAAATGTGCATAAACTCAGAAATATCTGCATCTCATTGATCATCCCCAGCCAGCAGTAATGATGATGACCTGCAGGCCCATGGTGGACCAAACAACAGTGCAGTGTATAAACTACTATCTTTTGGTGACATTCATCCTTCAGGGCCCGTTTCCACTATCGCGGAAACGGCCGCGAATCCGCAGAGTTTCCCCGCAGGCAAATCGCGCGGGGAAACTCTGCCATAGGGGATAACGGCGCCTCCGGCCGAATCGCTTGCAGTAGCGATTCGGCCGGAACCCCCCACAGAATTCGCGGCGGAGGCTACGATTCCCATAGCCGTGCATGGCACGGCTCATGGGATTCGCCTGCGATCCCGCCCACCCGCTCAGTGTCGGCGTGCGTCTACGAGACGCACGCTGCACAAGTGGAAACGAGCCTTAATGCTTGATAAATGCCCTTACATAATGGTTGAAGCGGCAAGCACATATCATGATTGCAACAAGAAGTACTGTAGGAAATATTCATTCTCGGAGTTGAAAGACTTCCAGTCGTGTTGCATTCCTCGGAACGCAAGGCCTTTCGGACGAAATAATACCTGTCTGTGCCGTCATCTATGGAGAAAAAAAGAAAAGTTAATGATTTTAAAAAATGTCTAGATTCTTTGAAACGACCCTAAAGTGAGAATAAAACTTATGAGATAGCGAATTGCTAACTGCGACTGTAACACTAATCCTAAATAGGGAAGGCAGCACGCGTTCATAGGTGAACGAATCCTGGGAAACGGTTGCTGCTCGCCTGTTCATAATGCAAACTACACAGGGGAAAGTGAAGCATTCACACAGCAGGGGCACAGGGCTGTGCTTATACCTGGCTCTGTTAAGTTCCCTAGAGCTGATCCATGCTCTGTACACACATTGCTGCTTTATGCTCTGTACATGCACTGCTGCTCCATGCTCTGTACACACACTGCTGCTCCATGCTCTGTACACACACTGCTGCTCCATGCTCTGTACACACACTGCTGCTCCATGCTCTGCACACACACTGCTGCTTCATGCTCTGTACACACTGCTGCTCCATGCTCCGTACACACGCTGCTGCTCCATGCTCTGTACACACGCTGCTGCTCCATGCTCTGTACACACACTGCTGCACCATGCTCTGTACATACACTGCTGCTCCATGCTCTGTACACACGCTGCTGCTCCATGCTCTGTATACACACTGCTGCTCCATGCTCTGTACACACCCTGCTGCTCCATGCTCTGTACACACGCTGCTGCTCCATGCTCTGTGCACACAGTGCTGCTCCCTGCTCTGTACACACACTGCTGCTCCATGCTCTGTACACGCACTGCTGCTCCATGCTCTGTACATACACTGCTGCTCCATGCTCTGTACACACGCTGCTGCTCCATGCTCTGTACATGCACTGCTGCTCCATGCTCTGTACACACGCTGCTGCTCCATGCTCTGTACACACGCTGCTGCTCCATGCTCTGTACACACGCTGCTTCTCCATGCTCTGTACACACGCTGCTGCTCCATGCTCTGTACACACACTGCTGCTCCATGCTCTGTACACACGCTGCTGCTCCATGCTCTGTACACACGCTGCAGCTCCATGCTCTGTACACACACTGCTGCTCCATGCTCTGTACATACACTGCTGCTCCATGCTCTGTACACACGCTGCTGCTCTATGCTCTGTACACACGCTGCTGCTCCATGCTCTGTACACACGCTGCTGCTCCATCCAAAGTCAACTGTAGCCAGTAAAGAAAGAGGGCACTGTGAGGTGCAGGATGCCTGCAGATATTCTGTTGTCTTAACTTGTGCCTGTCCCCAGACACTGCACCGGCCCTGGGCTGAGAGGGGATTCCAGGCAGCTGTAATCCCTCCCTGCGTTTGCCTATGATATAGGCTGTATAAGTGTGTTTTACTGCTATTATGGTGTGTTCCAGTCAAGAGCCTATAGGCCAAACCGCACCGCCAAAGCACACCCCAATTGTGCTGGCTGACCAGCTGACACGTCTCCCTTACTCCCTTTGCTTGTCATAGGTAGGTGTCCCCCCTTAGTATTAGGTAGGTCAGCTGGGTCAGCCAGCACAGGTACCCTCAGTATTAAGTTGCCCCAAATGGAAAGGAGATCTCGTCAGTGGAATGCGGAGAGCAGAGTAAGTAACCTCTCATCTACACTCATCAGGACTCTGCATAGGGAAGGAGGGAGGGTGGCATTCCAGGAGGGGAGTAAACCGCACTCCCATCATCAGGCGCCTGTAGGCACCAACCTACAGTGCCTTATGGTAAATCCAGCCGTGGTCATGAAGTTTTCACCAAAGTACGCTGTGATTATATATTTATCATCATATGCTCAGATTATATTGCTGAATATCCTGAGCCGGACAATAGGCTGGTGGGAGACTTTGAGGTATATTTGTTTTGATGGACAAATAAATGTGACCTGCGAAGGCAGACCTGAGTTAAGACTTCTCGGCAGCTTACATGCCTGGATCTGCTCATGATCTCTTGGGGTGTGACACCAATACATACACAGCACAGGCGGCAGCTGTCACTTGTGTTTGTCACCTGAGCAGTGACAACATAAACATGTGCACCTGATGTACTGCAGCGGAGCAGTGACTAAGATCAGAAGTCATGCTTCGCTGAGAACAAGGATTTTGCCAAAATCTGACTTTCACAGTTTTGAGTTGACAGAGAATTCAGAACTGCAACATGTAAATTCCGAAGGGTGTACAAAATGACATGTAATGCAGGGCCTTTTGTTTCTCCATGAATAACAAGAAATGGCTACTCAATATCAGTGTTGCTTGCAAAATTTCGCCCAAGTCATTTTCGCATCGAAAATCCCGTTTTCGAATTCGCCAAATCTTCAGAAATATTTGCGTTTTTGACCAGTAGCAAAATTTAAAGGGGACGTGCGAAATTTCAAAAATAACTGTTATATTCAACATGTGCTTAGCATGAAAAATCTAAATTGATGGGATGTAATGTCTTCTCTCCCCATATTAGGCCTCCCATGATCCTTAGCAGCACAATTGACCCAGGAACCATAGAACTACAACCAATCAGACAACAGACAGTCCCCTGAGAACAGGGCCGGGCCGAGGCATAGGCTGGAGAGGCTCCAGCCTCAGGGCGCAGTGTAGGAGGGGGCGCAAAATTCATTCAGCTGTCATTCCTAATTGTGTATGAAGCAGAAAGAAATAACAAAAGGGGATACATAGCAGTGACTGCAAGCCAGATAACTAGATATTAAGGTGTTGGGGAGGTTGTGGGCCCTGTGGCCCTCTTAGTCTAATAGCAATCAGTGTGTGACAGCTGGGGTGGGAGGGATGGAGGGGCGCACTTTGGTGTCTCAGCCTTGGGTGCTGGAGGACCTTGTCCCTGCTCTGCCTGAGAATAACACTAGTTCTCTGACATACAGGATCTATCTGCAACAAGTCTGGCCCTGCTCTCACTAACAGTCAGCAGAGCAGCCAGCAGAGAATTGATCCAATATGGCCACTGCAACTGCTTTTGATAGGAGGGTGGGGGGGTCCGGGAAGGGGTGCTAGCTGATTGGCTGCCATGTGTCTGCTGACTGTGAGGTAAGGGGTCAAAGTTTAGCTCAATGATGATGTATAGGGGTGAATTGAAGACGCCAAATGTTTGCTGTTCGCTACAAATGCAATCAGCCGATGTTCGCAGAATACTGCTCGCCGGGGGGGGGTTGGGTTAATTAGAGGGTGTTATGGTTGTACACTGTAGTCTGTACGAGTTATTACAGGGAATACTCACATTTTGTGACAAGCACAAACATAGATGCGCAGTGGTGATCTTCACCATAACGATTCCCGCCGAAATTACTGCAGTTCGCCTTCTGTCCCATTTCCTCCATTGTTGCGTACATTTGCTTTTTTTCATCTTTTAAAATTTCTTCACAGGCTTTGCACACAGTAGATAAGGCTGAAACAACACAAAAAACAATGAAGATATGGTAATGAAAGAGTCCATTTGATTGCACTGATGTCTGATAGCATTCATATTTGGCTATCCGTGGTATTAGGGCAGGGATGAGCAGAAACTATGCCGGTGCGAATCTACGCATCGTAGTTCACATCTACGCATCCTAGTTCGTAGGTGAAGTTTCAAAACTACCCTTAGGGTACGTTTCCACTAACGCGAATTCGCATGCGTTCGTCGCATGCAAATTCGCATAACCAATAAAAGTGAAGGAGCCTGTGTCCACTTGTCAGGAAAACGTTGCGTTTTCTTGTGCAGGAAAAATCTGCACAACAGAGTTATCCGAATTTGCACGCCGCACACCCGCACGCGAATCGTCGGTAATGTAACTAAATAGGAAAACCGCAACCGCGTTTCCACGTGCGATTTCGTCTAAAAACCAATGTCAATGCTTGCCGGCATTGACATGGTTAAAATCGCGTCGCTAAAACCGCGGAGTGAAAATCCGCATGGACACGTCAACGAATCCGCAACCGCAAGCGGATTCGTTGATGCGGTTTTCGCGAGCAAATCGCGCCGCTCAAGTGGAAACGTACCCTTAGGCATTTACATATAGTAAAGTACCGCTATGCGTAGTTTACGCCTGCTACCCGGATCTAATGTTCGCTTGCGCATGCCCAGAAATATTATTGCTAATTGTATGCGTACCAAATTATGCATTGAAAAGGGGGAGTTCCCGATAGCAACATTTAAAGGGGAATTCATGCGGAAATGTATCCGCATAAGGGCATATGCGTCCACATACAATATGCTTCGCACTATGCGTAATTATGTATTTTAACACATAGTCCACGAAACGCATACGTAGCGAATATTTGTTTTCGAAGCCGTAGTTTGGCGAAGCGTAATTGCGGAAAACTACGCGTAGTTCCAGCATAGCGAAGTTGGCTGACTACGACCATCCCTGTATTAGGGGCCTCTGGTTTCTACTAAGTGATGTATTCAGTTTCTAAGCAAATCAAACAGGGCCCGCCATTAGTGAAGTACAAACCGATATTCTACTAACCGGTAAATCCATGCCCATTTTAACCACTTCCCCTCCCCCGGGATAAGTAACTACGTCTCTGCAAAATGCCATAACTGCTTGCAGGGGCGTAGCTACTACGTCCCTCCCCACCGCGCATTCCCGCTTGCCCCCCGCACCCACCTGCCGATCGTTAGCCGCTAGTTCAATGAATAAGCCATATGAAATAAGATAATAATAATAATAATGTCACATGAATACTCCGGATATTGTCATCAAATTCATATAATTTTATTAGTCAACAAGCGACACATAAAAACAATTAAAATACAACTCCCCTGGTCCGTGTCAGTGGTAACTGGCACAATCCCTCACTGGCAATCAATACATAAATATTATGATATAAATATGAAACCAATAGGTCAATCCCACTGGTATCGCAGGAACCCTGTACAAATCTATATAGTGCAATACATCATACTCCCTGCGTAAAAATACACTTAGGCCTAGTGCACACCAGAGCGGTTCGGCTGCGGTTTGCGATCTGCTTGCGGGTGCGGATCCGCTTGGGTAATGTATCTCAATGGGGTGGTGCACACCAGAGCGGGAGGCGTTTTGCAGAAACGCATACTCCCAGGCTGCTGCAGATTTTGGATTGCGGAGCTGTTTCTGCCTCAATGTTAAGTATAGGAAAAACGCAAACCGCTCTGAAAAACGGCACTTCAGAGCGGTTTGCCAGGCGTTTTTTGTTACAGTAGCTGTTCAGTAACAGCTTTACTGTAACAATACATGAAATCTACTACACCAAAAACGCTACACAAAACCGCAAAACGCTAGCTGAAACGCTGCAGAAAAATAAGAAAAAGCGTTTCAAAATCTGCTAGCATTTTGCGGATCTGCTACCTATCTCCTATACAAAAGTGCATAAATGTTGAACATCAAGGTGTCCCTAAATTGTATAAATCCTGTAAAATACCAACAACACAAACAATACAAATACTAAATTGGAATTTCACCAAAACAGTAAAAAGTTGATAGCGAAAAAAGTGCTCAGTGCAAACCTATTAGAGATAAACTCACAATAAGGCAACCACACTTTGGGAATCTTGTCCCCATTCAATGGCACGAATCACCTCTCTGGTTGCCTTATTGTGAGTTTAGAAGATCTACAGGTTGGATTTTATTGATAATACACACGTCATGAGGTTCTTGTTTGTGTTACTTAGTTCAATGAATAGGAACGTAGTTCCCATCCATTGACGTAAGTCCCCGTGTAAATGACCGCAGCCGTCTATAAGACCACGCCGTCATTCACAAAACCCGTCCATGCAGTGCTTCCTGTTTGCATAGTAATACTACGCATACGGAGGACACCTGCGAGGACATCTTGTGGCCAAATAGTAAAATTACATCTGCATTTTTTTTTAAATAAAGGACCTAAGTTTTACCTCATTTTTTTTTCTTTTTAAGTTAACCCCTGACTGGGGGGGTTTGGGGGGGTGGGGGAGGGGGGCAATAAAAAATGTACAAATAAACAAAAATACATAAATGGTATACAGCCAAGCCTCTGTTGCTATTCAGATCCCCCATATGCCCCCCCCCCCCGCGCTCTGCTATGCCCCATAAATCACAGCCACACTGTCGACACACAGCGTGTCGCAGCGGGCTGTGTTTACCTTTGTACTGTCAGTCTGCTGCTCCCCCCGCCTCCTGCATGGCTCCGGTCCCCGCTCGCGTCCCTTCCCTCCCCGCTGATTGGAGGGAAGGGACGCGGGCGGGGACTGGAGCTATGCAGGAGGCGGGGGAGTGCTGAGACTGACAGTCCAAAGGTAAACACAGCCCACACAGCACGGCTGTGATTCATGGGGGATAGCAGAGCGCAGGGGTAACTTAGGGGGGATCTGAATAGCAACAGAGGCTGTGCTGTATAGGCAGACCCAGCCTCTGTGTGCAGCTAGCATTGTCAGAACCCCACCTTGGGTTCTCTTTAAGGCTCCAGGACGTAGATTGTATGTCCTAATTAGTCCCCCTGTGTGTTCTAGGATGTAGAATCTACATGTTGCATTAAATCCCGCTGTATGCCACCACACGTGCACGTGTGTGCTCCCGTACGTGCATGTGACCGTGCACACTCCTGCACAGTCACGTGAATGGTCCTGTGAATGATTGTTACTGTTAATTAGAAACAATCGTTCAATAAAGTTAGAAAAAAAAAATTGTAAAAGTTAATTAAAAAAAAAACATGTAAAGTGACATGGGCCAAATAAACTAAAAAGTATTTTCTTTTTAATTCCTCATTAGTTTTTAACTCAAACCTAGCCTATTAACCCATTATTAACCCCTACAATACCTAAACCTGTTTATAAACGTTTAATGACTGCCGCCAGTAGCGATCGGATGCAATCGCTAGGGCGAAAGTTTCAGGCCCCAATGCTCTACAAATGTAACGCTCTGCCACTGCCTAGTGATGCATCTGTACAGCTCTATGGCCCCTGAACTGTCGCCCTAGCGAACGCATTAGGTCGCCACAGACTCGCAGACTGGGGATAACGGTCCACCACATGCTCAGCTAGAAGTAAAACAGGGCATATGGGGTATCATTTTAATCGGAAAGGGCCAAATAATTTATTTGTAAATGTTTTATAACTGTGGGACGTTTGATGTGAAAATTAGGAAGGGTGAAAAATAAAAAAAAGTTTGTTTTCTGCATTTATGTCTAATTTTTCCCCATAAATGGACTATAAAACAAAATAGTTTCGGAAGAAAAATATTACCCAAAGAAAGCCTAGATTGTACTGAAAAAAACAAGATGTGTATCACTAAGATGGCATAGATAATTAAAAAGTTACTGCTGTATCAGAACGACACAGCTTAAGTGTCAAAAATGTCAGGAACTTTAAAGAGACTCTGTAACAAAATTTTCAGCCTTATTTCTTCTATCCTATAAGTTCCTATACCTGTTCTAATCTGGTCTGTCTTACTGTAGCCTTTCCTAGTTGCACAGTGGCTGTATTATCTCTGTTATATAATCTAATCTTCTTACCTATGACGGCTTTGTAGGCTCAGGCACCCAGGCAGGAATGTGCTGCTCTGCTTGTGATAGGATAGAAGCTATACACACCCTCTCCAGGCTCCCTCCAGGCTCTGTATGAGTCACAGAATGAGCTTCTCTCAGCCTATCACATGCTGGTTAGCAGCCATGTTTTTTGTTTGTAAACACTGCCTAAAACTGGCAATTACAAGCCAGGATCACAGCAGGGAGTGGCAGAAACAGCACAGAGGGGCCCAGGAGAACATAATGAATAGAATGGTAAGCTTTTTATTATTAGAATTTTAGAGTACAGATTCTCTTTAAGGTGTAAAAACCATGGAACACGAACCAGTTAATATGTATGTCAAGATGGTATATTACTATTACATTATAAATTATGGTCTTATAATCAGGGATGGTTGCAAAACTAAAAAAAAAATGCACCTTTATTTCCGAATGAAATATTGGCCCCATTCATTGTACTAGGGAAATATTTTTAAACGTTGCAATAACTGGGACAAATGGGCAAATAAAATGTGTGGGTTTTAATTACGGTAGCATGTACTTTTTTAAACTATAATGGCTGAAAATGGAGAAATAATGATTTTTTTTCCATTTTTGTCTTCTTCTGATAATACACCTTTAGAATGAAATAATTCTTAGCAAAAAGTACCCCCCAGAGAAAGCCTCATTGGTGGCAAAAAACAAACAAACAAGATATAGATTTTTTTTCTGTTGTGATAAGAAGTAATAAAGTTACAAGCAAATTAATGGAGTGCTGACAGGTGAAAATTGCTTTGGATTTTTACGGGGAAAACCCCTTTGAGGTGAAGTGGTTAATATGCACCTTTTTAAGATGTCTGCAGTAACTGGCCTTTACTGTGGCCCACCATCTAAATTTTACAGACAGACCATGATTAAAGTGGATCCGAGATGAAAAACTAACTATGACAAGTAACTTGTCTATATATCTTATCCAAAGTTTAGATAGTTTACACAGCAAATCTAGCTGCAAACAGCTTCAATAGTTTATGATTATTTATTCCTGTGATACAATGACAGAAGTCATGTTCTGTTTGTCACATTACACACAGGCAAGCTGCAACTACATCTCCAGCCCTCAGCTCACTTCCCTCTCCTGCTCCCTCCTCCCCTCTGCCTCTGAAATCTCTGGCTACTGGCTAGTACCCTCCTCCTCCTCCTGCCCAGACTGAGCTCCCATAAGCCCTTGCTACATGGAGTGCCAAGGCACTATGAGCTGTGGGCAATTATAGGGAATTAGAGTATTAAAACAAAGAAAAAAGTATTTGGCTTGAGGAATGCCCTATAAACAATAGGAAAGGAACACAATTATGCAATGAGTAAAAGTTTATCTCGGATCCACTTTACAAGTGAATTTAAACCACTTTGCATCCAGACCTTGTTCCCAGCTTATGGACCAGAGCAGTTTTTACATTTTAGCTATGTCCCTATTTAATCAGCGATAACGTTATCGATACTTATGACACTTAAAGCGGAATATAAACCTGCATTTCAACTTTGCTCTAAAACATTATTTACAGTATATTATATGCAACCAGCATTTTTTTTTTTACTAGACCAGCATTGGAAGGGTTACACAGGGCTTTAAAGTTCCTTTAGATTTCTGCAGACGCATCCGAAGCTGAAAAGAGATACATTTTGTTTACAGAAATGTATCTAAGTGTTGAATGACTCATCTCTCTGACTGAGAAGGAGCTTGGAGGACTGCCAAAGAGTGTGTAACTGTTTATCAATAGATACATAGAATGTAACAATCTGAACGTCTGCATATCTCTCCACGGAACTTGAAACGTCTGTGTTTAACCCTTCCAATGCTGGTCTAGTAAAAAAAAATGCTTTTTGCATATAATATGCTGTAAATAATATTTTAGAGCAAAGTTGAAATGCAGGGTTATATTCCGCTTTAAATGAAATAGATATAGTTTTTTTCAAGACTAGGCTTTCAATTGTATGGCATTTTTTCCCTCTAACAATTTTGTTTTCTAAGCATTTTAATAGGAGAAAGAGGAAAAAAAAAATAGAAAATAACACATTATTTCTCAGTTTTACCAATTCCAGTTTAAAAATAAACAGTGGCATTGTAGATCAAAAATGCAAATTTTGTTTGTATTTCTTTACTGTTTATCACAAAACTTAGATTACGTTCCAGTCACAATTTATGGCAAAGATATTTGATTCTGAAATAATGCTACAGTGTTTATTTTTCTCTATGAACTTAAAAAATAAAAGTATCTTTAATGGTAAAAATCAATCTTATTGGCTCAGAGAACACATATTCCCTTGCAGCAATTAGTGCTGCATCAGATAGTGCCGGAGGTTTTGCACAGGAGCAAGCCCAATCCTGCACAGCTGTGCTTCAGCTACAAGACTTATATCTACGTCCACCTGGCTTGGCTGAAGTCACAGAGGACGTAGATATACTGTAGTAGCGGAAAATGTGGTTAAAGGAAACCTTGGACTTAAAAAAGGTAGATACTTACCCACGTAAAGGGAAGCCTCTCAGGCACGTAACATGAGTGGGTACTGGGATGCCCCCCTTCCCCCCGACAAAACTCCACTGGCCAGGACCCACTGCTTAGGGGCTAAGGGGGCCTTTTCCTGTTCAATGTGCAGAGAAGGGGCAGCACAATACATCACTTTGTTCCAGAGAAGCAACAGGCCCTCACTTCTCTTTTTACTGCAGCCATCGTACAGTCTACCTCCTTGTGGCTCTTGATGTATGTCACATGACCTGCACAGACAGAAGCCACCAGGAGCTAGGCTGTGCAGTGGCTACAGCGCAGAGAGTAACGAGGACCTGTCACTCGACTGGAGCAGGGTAATGTATGATCCTGACAGTGTTGATTGTGAATTTTCGCATTGAAAATGCCATATTCGTTTTCAATATTTTTTTTCTCAAAAAATACGCTTAAAATATTATATAATTTCACTTTCGAAATTTCCTACGTAAATTTGCCCACATTTTTGCATTTTCGCCTAATGTTTACTGAGTTTTGTGGTTCATAGCAAAGCCCCCTTACAAGCTAGACTCACCAAATTTGCAGGGTATGTGAAGGATAAATGTGGGTAAGAAAACCATTTTTTTTTTTTCAAAAATACCTTAGTTTTGGAGAAAATCGATTTTAAACATGATAAGAAAAAGTACACAGCTAAATACGGTAAATGAGAGATAATACAGCAACCTAACAGTAGTGTAAATTTACATATATCAAAAGAAAGAGCAATTCATTTCATAACGGCATGTCCAGGGGGTCCAAACGCAGTGCATACGGACCCCTTGGAAATCCCGGGGAAGTGGCAATGCTTTGGCCAGGGATCGCTATACAGTCGCAAAATGGCTGTATAAGGATCCCTGGCAACTTTACCTATTTTTGTAAATATTTTTTTGTTCAGAGTGTGGGAAATAAAAAAAAAATGATATGGGTTCCCCCCTCCCAGGCCTGCAGGCTGGGATAGCCAGAATGCGAAGCCCCGGCTGCATAGGGCTTCGCACCCTGAGCTATACCAGCCCTTATGGGCTATGGTATGTGGAGGTTTGGAGGCCAAGCCTCCCCCTCTCCCTGGGAGCTCTTGTCCAATCCATGGACAAGGGGCTCTTCCCATCCTCCGGTGCTCCAAGAGGAGGTGGGAGCGACCTCAGAGTCCCCTTTGAGAAGCGGCCCCCCAGATACCAGCCCCCTCCCAGGAGAAATGAGTATAGGGGTACAAAGTAGCCCTTACCCATTTCCACAAAGGGTTAAATGAAATAAAAACACGACGATGAGAAAAGTCCTTTATTATTCTTAATTAACCATAAATACTTACCTCTATCTTTACAAAAAAAAAATGTTTCCATGCCAATATCCTCGTAAATGTCTCACGCCAATATCCTCTAATGTTGCGAGCTTGATTGAAGATCTCCGCGCACCCGCCGCCACACACCACCACTCCCCGTGCAGCTCTAGCTATACTAAGGGTAGCTAGAGCCAAAGCATCTTTGAATTTGGCTCCAAAGCTTCCCATTCTGAAGCTCCCCATTGTTAATAGACCAATGGAGAGCCTTGGAGCCAAATTTAAAGAAGCTTTGGCTTTAGTTACCTTTAGAATAGCTAGAGCTCTGTCCTCCGTGATTCCAACTCTTCTCCCCGCCTATTGCACCTACCGTCCCCCACCCACACTAGCACCCTGGAGCACCCTGCTGTTATCAGGGTGCTAGGGGTGCTCCAGGGTGCCAGAGTGGATGGGCGCGATAGGTGCAGTGGGTGAATAGGAGAGTGAAAAGCCATGCAGGAGGGACGGATGGAGCTATAGCTATACTAAATATAGCTAGAGCTGCACAGGGAGCGGCGGTGTGTGGCGGCGGGTGCGCAGAGATCTTCAATCAAGATTGCAACATTAGAGGATATTGGCGTGGGACATTTCTGAGGATATTGATGTGGAAACATTTTTAAAAAGGTACAAGTAAGTATTTCTGGTTAATTAGGAATATTAAAGGACTGTTTTCGTGGTTGTGTTTTTAATCCATTTAACCCTTTGTGCAAACCCTTCTTAAAGGAGACTCCCAGATGCCATCATGAAACCCACACCCCCAGGGCATTTTCGCCCCCACCTCCTCTTGGGGAACCAGAGGTGGGGAAGAGCCCCTTGCCCATGCATTGGGGAGAGGGGGGCTTTGCCATACCATACCATGGAACATGCGGGCTGGTGTAGCTCAGGGTGCGAAGCCCTACACTTTGCATTTTGGCTAGCCCAGCCTTCATGGGGGACAAAAGATTAAAGAGGCTTGGGTGGGGAAACCACTCATTTTTGTTTTTTATAATACTTTCCCAAGTTTGCTTATAATTTTGAAAATGTATTTTCTGTTGGATTGAGTTTGTCCCTACCCATTTCTTATGTGATGTGGGTCCAAGCTTTAAAACCCACCAAAATGTATTCTACAACTCGTCCCAGATAAAATGAAACCACATGTGCCTCATTTAGTAAGAAACTGGTGGTGCACTCTCCACAATTACACTGGACGTCTATACACGTCCAGTTAGGCTGAAGTTTAAAATCCAGAATTCACAGAATTCCAAAAGTAATGCAAAAGTACAAAATGAAAAAGAAGTAGAATTCCAACTTCTGCCTTTGACTTCAATACAAAATTCAGTAAATATTCAGAGTTCTGCATTAAACTGGTAAAGCGAAATTGTAACATACTTAATTAATAATAATTAAATAATTAATTAAGAGCCAATCACTGAGATCGCTTCTCATAGGCATAAGATTGCGCGCCACTCCTGGGGACAGCTGAGTGACGTTGCTGTCCCCTGTACAGCGCTGCGCTAGATCGCAGCGCTGTACAAATCAAAATACCTGCTGTTTCTTTTTCTAACAGCCTGCCAGCTCTGATCGCGGCTGGCAGGCTGTTCACTGATGGCCGCTGATGTCACTGCAGGGAACGTGCACACACGTTCCCCGCTAATCTACGCCTCTGGGACCTGACTCCAATCGGCGTTAGGCGTTCCTGGCAGCACCACCCTCCCACTGCCCATCAGCATTAGGCAGTCGGGAGGGGATTAATAGAGTTAATGTGGAAACATATTACATCCCAATAAGTTCATGATTTTACAGTGCAAGCCTGGAATCTGCAAAATTCAGAATTTGTTTAAAATTCCATGTCAAAATTTCATAAATTTGGAGGAGGGTGTAGGCCCAAGGGGGGTTCACGTGCCCGCCTCCTCACCAGGTGAAATCGGTATAGGGGTACAACCAGATGTCTGAGTTCTGGATTACCACGACTCTACTGTAGCCTTCTTGCTTGAGGTGAGATTAAGATACCACTGATGCATGAAAGATCAGCAGGACTGCCAGGCAACTGGTATTATTTACAAGTAAATAAATATGGTAGCCTCCACATCCCTCTCACTTCAACTGTCCTTTCATAGTTCCCCTCTTAAAATAAGGTTTTCCCATAATGATAGAAGGCAGTGCAGCCTGTCACTCACCTGATGATAAGAAAGCAGAGAGGAGGCCCAGGGCAGGGAGTAATGCCTTCATGATGCTGCTTCGTCACAGAGAAGGATGCAGACTTCCAGCATCATATTACTGAGGACACCGACAAAGAGTGGCTGAACCAGCGTAACTCAGCTGAATGTATGACAGGTTCCTGGGGGACACCGACAAAGAGTGGCTAAACCAGCGTAACTCAGCTGAACGTGTGACAGGTCCCCGGGGAGAGGAGGGCATCAGCAGGGCCTACAGAAAGCACACCTATCATTTTACAGATTTACATACTGTATGTTCCTGGAAGATGTCGCTTTCACAGACATCAGATAATTGTTCTGGCTGCCCAGGCATGCAGAGACGGCCTGGTACACAACACACCGATGAACGGAAGCAGGAAATTTGGGCGCATGAGGCAGGTGGACAAAAAGGGCGCCGCCATTCACTCCCATAATAAATATCGTTTAATCGGCGCCCAACAGGAAAAAAGGGCGCCGTAGAAAAATAACGTTTTAAAAGCGGCGCCCGGAGACTTTTAATGTTTTATAACTGTTTCTCATGATTACACATTATTTAATGATTTATAATTTTTTAAACATTATTTTTAAACGAAAAACAGTACAATATTTTTTTAAAACATTACTTTTAAACGAAAAACCGTACAATTTTTTTTTTTTTACATTTTTAAACGAAAAACCGCACCATATTTTTTTAAAACGTTATTAATGCTTATCACAGGGGGGGTCTTAGGTTTAGGCACCAGCAGGGGGGTCTTAGGTTTAGGCAACAACAGGGGGGTCTTAGGGTTAGGCACCAACAGGGGGGTATAGGGGTTAGGGATAGGTACAGGGAGGGTTCTGTGTGAGAGTAGGGTTAGGTATAGCTTTAGTAAAATTCTTATTAATGTTTTATAAAACGTTATTATAAATTTCAATTTTTGAACAGGGAAGATTAACGATTTTAAAATTGCCGATTTTATACACATTATTTAATGATTTATAACTTTATAAAACGTTATTTTTAAACGAAATATAACACAATTTTTTTTTAAACGTTATTCATGATTATCTTTTAAAACCCTGCGCCCTTTTTTCCCGGCGCCCTTTTTTAACGTACGCCCGATGAACAGTGTTGCTTGCGTGTATTCACCAAAGTCATTTTCGCATTGAAAAAAGCTAGTTTCGATTTTTAGAAATTTTAGTGATAATAGAGCACTAATAGAGCAATCTTTTGGTGGTCTCTGATTGCTGCTGCAATTCTTGGGGTTTTTTTTATTTTTAAAAAAAGTGATTTTTTATTTTTTGCTTTTTCTTTTAATCGGTCTGTTAATAGACCAATGGGGAGCCTTGGAGACTAATTCAAAGATGCTTTGAGCTCTGTTACACTTAGTACAGTAGAGCTGTTATCGGGGAATGGCGGTGTGTGGCGGGGCCAGCGGAGATCTTCAATCAAGATGTAACAGAAGGTCGCAAGATAGAGGATATTGGCGTGGGACCTTTTCTAAGGATTTGGCGTGGGAACAATAAAGGACTTTTCTTGTGGTTGTGTTTTATTTCATTTAACCCTTTATGGAAATGGATAAGGGGTACTTTGTACCCCTATACTCATTTCTCCTGGGAGGGGGCTGGGCATCTGGGATTTCCCTTTTTAAAGGGGACTCCCAGGTGCCACCATGAACCCCCCCGTGGAGTCGGCTACCCCCACCTCCTCCTGGGGCACCGGAGGTGGGGAAGAGCCTCTTGTCCATGGATTGGACAAGGGCATCGGGGTTAGGGTAAGGCTTATCCACCCATACCATGGACCATGCAAGCTG
Organism: Hyperolius riggenbachi; assembly: GCF_040937935.1. Lineage (NCBI taxonomy): Eukaryota > Metazoa > Chordata > Amphibia > Anura > Hyperoliidae > Hyperolius > Hyperolius riggenbachi. The sequence goes on from NC_090651.1 coordinate 382,873,274, forward strand.
GTGTAGCTTACGGTGCTAAGCACCACTAGGACGGGACTCTGCATTCTCACTATTTCAGCCTGCATGGGGGACAAGGGGGTTAAAAAGGCTCAGGAGGGGGGAGGCCTACGTCGTTTTTTTAATGTCCCACCCTTTGAACATAAAAAAAAGATTTAAAAAAATAGGGAAAGATGCCAGGGATCTTTATACAGCCATATTGCGGCTGCATAGCGAGCTCTGTCCAAAGCGCTGCAGCTCCGGCAGGGTAAACCTGGAAACGCCATCATGAAAGTCATTGCTCTTTCTTTTGATATATGTAAATTTACACTACCATTAGGTTTGCTACATTAACTGTCATTTACCACATTTAAATGTATACTTTTTTCTTTTGAAACTTTAAAATCGATTTTCTCAAAAAACTACCGTATAAGGTCCCACTGTTGCAAATTTGATGTTTCTAGCATGTAAGGGGGCTTTGCTATTAACTGCTAAAGTTGGTGGGTTTTTAATTACAAATACAGGCTCAGCATTAGAGATGTAGCGAACTGTTCGCCGGCAAACGGTTCCAGGCGAACTTCAGTGGTTCGCGTTCGCCATACAAAGGCAAACTTTTGCGGAAGTTCGATTCGCCCCATAATGCTCTATGGAGCAGAACTTTGACCCTCTACATCACAGTCAGCAGGCATATTGTTGCCAATCAGACTGCACTCACGCCTGGAGCCCCACCCCCCCTTATAAAAGGCAAGGTCCTTGTGCCGTTTTACTCACTCGTCTGCCTACACTAATTAGTTAAGGGACAGCTGCTACACACACTCTGCTAGGGAGAGTTTAATTAGGCTCTTGTATATTACTCACTCCCTCCTACCCTTCTACCTATCCCCTCCTATTGGAGGGAGGAGGGTCTCATCTGCCAGGGAATTATAGTATTTCAAAAGCCAGCTTACATACCATGGCTGGGAAGGAACCCAGGTCTCACTGTGTGGTGGGCAAGTACCTTAACTGCTGGAAACATCCATATCACTCTCAGTTAAGGTTCCCTTTAAGCAACCTAATGTTTCTCTTGGATTGAGCATAAATGGTAAATGCTAGGCTAGCTTCAGTTAGTAGTGTTGGTGGTACAGCGGTTAAGGTACTTGCCCACCACACAGTGAGACCTGGGTTCAATTCTCAGCCATGGTATGTAAGCTGGCTTTTGAAATACTATAATTCTCTGGCAGATGAGACCCTCCTCCCTCCGGTAGGAGGGAGGAGGGAACAGGTGGAAGGGGAGGAAGAAGGAGAGCAGAGTAGGCCTGTAATTGAAAATTGACCTTAAAATAGGGGTTTATGTAAAATCTAGATTTTTGCCTGGGACTTTTGATGTGTATTTCACTTAATCATGTCTGCCTCCAGGTATTAGATCCCTTGAAACATGTTTTCTATCATTTTTCCAGCGGGTAGAATTTTTACTATTTTTCAAAGTTCGCCTCCCCATTGAAGTCTATTGCGGTTCGCGAACTTTTTTGCGAACCGAACCTTTCGCGAACCGAATATCGGAGGTTTGCGACATCACTACTCAGCATTCATGATCGGCATTCATGATCGAGATCTGATCACGAATGCCGATTACGATCTCATGATCACAAAAAACGGCTTGTGATCACGAGTTACTCGTGAGGAGCATCCTTGATACCTTAGCCTGAAAGGGATCATTTGGACCTGAAGACTTTCTAAGCATTTCAACAGTGTTGATTCCTCTTACACGTAGGAATTGGGTTGGCTTCACACCACATCGTAAGGCTCCTGACAATAGTAGGTGTCAGGATGACGGATCTTACCTCCGTCGCTGCTGCTGGTAGCGTGTCTGCGACCTCCGGGTCAGCTGGCTGCGCCAGCGGCACTCCAGCTGGTGTCCGTGCGTGAGACGCGCAGGCGGTGAATGAGGGTGGACGCACATGCTGTCAGCGTCGCACTCTTTATGCTCTAAGGAAGCGTGTCAGCTGATCGTCAATAAGCTGACACGCATGGCTCCACCTCCGGATTGTGATTGCTGGGCTGGTTAGCGTGGTTATCCTTCCATCCCGGGCTTCTTAAGCTCCTTCTGCTCACTCTCTCATTGTCTGCTCTAGCTAACACATCTGTGAGGCTTCAGACCATAGTCAGTTCCGTGTGTGTTTTGATCCGGCAGGACCCCGGAGATTGCACACTAGCCCAGGCTATGTTATTATTATTATTATTGTGTTTGAATTATATTGACCTTTGCCTGTTCTCGACCTCTCTTCTGTCTGCCAATTTTTGTACCTCTGCCAATCTGATCTGTTGCCGACCTCTACCTGTTTACTTACCTTGATCCTGCCTGTTGATTTTGTACCTTTGCCCATCTGATTTGTTGCCAACCTCTGCCTGTTTACTCACTTTGATCTTGCCTGCTGATTTTGTACCTCTGCCGTCTGATCTGTTGCCGATTCGATCTGTCTGACTCTTCCTTATATGTTACGCAGTGTCAGTAGCTGCCTCCTACTGTTCACTGTCTTATTACGTGGCGTATCCCCTCCTGGGAGTGTCAGCTGGTTGTCTGTCTGCTAGGGTATCCCTACACTAGCAGATCGTTACAGTAGGCAAGTTGCTGCATATAGTTAACAAGAAACACAGATGGCCCTGGCGTCGCTTGATAGGCCATACATTATGTATAAATGATTCAGTCAGTGTTTGCCCATTGTAAAATCTTTTCTCTCCCTGATTTACATTCTGACATGTATCACACGGTGGCAGGTGATATCAGTGGAAGGAGATGCTGCTTGCTTTTTTGGCAGTTGGAAACAGCTGTAAACAGCTGTTATTTCCGACAATGCAACAAGGCTCCCACAGTGTGAAGTCAGATCCATGGTCCTGACATCACACTGTGGGAGGGGTTTCACCACAATATCAGCCATACAGAGCCCCTGATGATCCGTTTGAGAAAAGGAATAGATTTCTCATGGGAAAGGGGGTATCAGCTACTGATTGGGATGAAGTTCAGTCCTTGATTACGGTTTCTCTTTAAAATCTCCTCCCCTTTATGAGTCTCATAGGGATTCAATGGGGTACATGTCAGGATTTCCCCCTTTCCTAAGCAATATTTGCCTTGGTCATAGAGCCCTTGGCAGATAGGATCCAAAATTCCCCAGACACTCAAGAGGTTTTCTTAGTTGGCAACAAGTACAAGGCCAATCTTTTCACAGATGTTCTGCTCTTTACTCCCACGTCCTCGCACATGCCACAGAAACAAGCGGAACCATAGAAGTTACTTCACTCCCAGTGGTCACCGTCAAATATGGAGGCCACTAATGTCCCTGCCTTTACAGCCAGAAGTGATGTACATTGTGGATACAGAAGATACGAGGCCTATTTATTTATTTGAGCTGTTCATTATAGAGACACTAGCTGATAGCCCGGCGTTGCTCGGGTTTGTATTTGACTGCTGTTGTGTCAGAATTCTAGCGCTTTTATTTATGCAGGAAAAACTGTCATATGTGTATGTATATATAAACATTAATAATCAATACAGTCCTTCTAAAGAAAGAAATAATTATTGATAAACCCTATATGATAGAATCCAGCATTAAATGCAATTCAAAGTAATAGATTCTGTCAGTGACAGTTAGAGACAGCAAAACTTTTATAAGGTTATTTTAACTTGTAAGCTAGACAATTGTTTACATGTTCCTTTGCTTGAAGGCCAAGGCCAGCAAGAAAAGATAAAAATTTCCCAGACAGAGAAAGTCAAAATATGAAGATATAAAACAAAAACAAGGTTTTTTCCCAATTAGTTAAAGATGAGTCAATGATGCCACCTGGCGGTTTCATAGTTAATAATAGATTGTTATTTATGATGAGATAGCAACATATGCCGGTTAGACACATAATATTTATTTTATAAGAAAGACAAATATATACAACATGATTTTATATTATTAAGATTTAATATGCAATTATATCTTATATGATTAATTGTTTTAAGAAGAAGAATATAATAAGCTTTATATTTAAATAAGTATATTAGAAGCCCTTTATGCTTCAATAAGCCCTAAATTGCTGAAGGCTCTTACAGGTCTTTGTACAGTGTTATAGGGTCAAGTTGACCTGGGAAAGTACAGACACATTCCAAAAACTAATTAGCAGAGAACACTATCAGTAATGCGTCATGAATGACATTGTTTAGTGTTTTTGGAAGTCCATGTCTGGGTCAAAAAAGTCAGCCAGCAGACAAGATGGCTGGTGATGTCCATTTTTAATTAACTGCATCAGAAATGACCTGATTAGAATGTGTAAACATTGCAAACCTACGTAAATTCCCACAAGATAAGGTAATTAAGAATTTATAAACAATAATATTGTGATTTAGGTATTAAAAACATAGATAGCGTTTGACGCACGGAAGCTTTAGCCAATCAGAGCCTGGGATTCAGGGAAAGTCCAGATTAGGCAGCCATATTGCCTCCAACCCCTATAAAAGTAGAAGCTGAAAGCTCATAGTTTGCACAAGCCCAACAATCTCCTGAGAAGACACATGAGGCAGAAGCTACCATCCCACAAGTGGTTCTAGATGCTGAAGAGATGACAGAGAAAAAGCTCTGCCCACTTTTTCTATTCCTAACACACAAAACCTCAATGACTAAGTTTGTGAGCTTTGGGGTCCTTGGTGTCAATGATTTGTATTTTCCCATTGAAATTCAACAAATCTGATTGGCTGTTTGTGGCCCACCCCCTTTTCAGAATTTTCCATTAACGGTGTAAGAATGCAAGAAGTTTTAAATCAGGATGATACCATTTATTGGCTAACTAAAAAAGAATAAGAATAAGCAAGCTTTTGGCTTTGCAGACTTCGTTGGGCTTAATCGTGTGACGTATGCGCAGTCACCCTCTAATTCCTGTTCCCTTTGCCGCAGTTTACCATTCAGCCTCAGACCCTGAGGGAATCCTGAAGGCAGTCAGCACTGCAGACAAAATAACCTTTTGGATTGGTTGGTGAGTCCACACACAGTCCAATTTCGATTGTATATACAATCAATACAATCTGGGATCTCATATAGAGGCCAGGTCGCTGCCACCAATCCGCAATAAAGCATGCAGATGTGTTAAGTCTAACTCTAGTTAAATCCTGTAATAAAAGGGTTAATTTGACAACCTTTCTAGAGGTAGCAAAACTAACGATATTAATATCAAAACGGTTATGGTAACGTCTCTAAGGAAATGCGAATCCTTTTGGTGGAGATTTTCAGAACAGCACTTAGACGAACGATTTTTAATCGTTTATTTAAAGAAATAATGCAGAACAAAATATAGCAACAGAAACAAATTAAAACAGAAATAATAAGGATTAAGGCTGCTTACACACTAAGACGTTACAGGCGCACGTTAGTGCAGCCTGTAACGCTCCCCCAACGCACAGCAATGTAACACAAGTGGGCTGTTCACAAAGCCCACGTTGCGTTACATGCAACGCTGCACGTTCTGCCAAAAGTGCAGCATGCTACGGCGTTACAGCGGCTTAAGCCGCGTTAGACTGTTTGCACATGCTCAGTCATGTTGGGGAGGAGCGGAGAGCGGCCAGGCACATGGCTAATTAATATTCACTGCACGTTCGACGTGCAGTGTTTACTTCCTGGTGCGGCCGCTCTGTGCGGCGATTGGCCGGGCGGGACCACGTGATGCCGCATGCGTCCAAGAGTACGCATCATGGCATCACGGACGCCAGAGTGAGCTGCACAACGCGGCTCACTCCGACGTCCACACCAGAGAGCACCAGGCGTTGCGCTAGGTGCACGTTATGCGACCTTAACCCATTCAGGTTCCGTGGTTTTCACGAGAGAAATGTTCACCTCCCATTCATTAGCCTATAACTTTATCACTACTTATCACAATGCACTGATCTATATCTTGTTTTTTACGCCACCAATTAGGCTTTCTTTGGGGGGTACATTTTGCTAAGAGCCACTTTACTGTAAACGCATTTTAACAGTAAGAATAAGAAAAAAATGGAAAAATTCATTATTTCTCAGTTTTCAGCCATTATAGTTTTAAAATAATACATGCCTCCATAATTAAAACTCACGTATTGTATATGCCCATATGTCCCAGTTATTACACCGTTAAAATTATGTCCCTATCACAATGTATGGCGACAATATTTTATTTGGAAATAAAGGTGCATTTTTTCCATTTTGCATCTATGACTATTAACAAGTTTAAAATAGAAAAAATATAGAAATATTTCATCTTTACATTGATATTTAAAAAGTATAGACCCTTAGGTAAATATTTACATGTTTGTTTTTTTTTTTTAATTGTAATGGTTTTTTTTTTTTATACTAAACATTTTATTTGGGTACTTTTGGGAGGGTGGGAGGTAAACCATAGATTTATAATGTAAATGTGTGTCAATTCTTTCTTTTTTTTTTTCAGGTGTAGTATTACTTTTTGGCCATAAGATAGTGGCCATGAGTTTGTTTACATGACGTCACTCTAAGCGTAGCACGCGCTTAGAGTGACGCATCGGGAAGGAGACGGCCAGAAAAAGCCCAGCTTCCGAGAGAAGCTGTCGCTTTTTCAGCGGGGGAGAGGAATCAGTGATCAGGCTCCATAGCCTGATACATTGATTCCTTGGCTACCGAATCCGCGGCCGGGAGTGCGCGTGCACGGGCACGATCGGTCGCGGGAGCGCGCGGTAGCGCGCATGGTTCCTGGACGTAGAAACTACGTCCAGGAACCAAAATAGGTTAACGTAGCACCTAACGCAACGTCTTGGTGTGCAAGTAGCCTACATGTGCAAATAATCTCTAATTACAGTCTGAGCAATGTGTCAAGTTACCGTATGTCCTTTTGCAGTAATAAGTCCAACAGAAGATATGAAGTCCAATAATAGAAAAGTTCTGTGGAATGGATAGAAGTCCTTTAATAGACCAGCCAAATCTGTGATGGTATAAGGTTGTCTGCAAAGCCGAAAGCTCGCTTATTCTTATTCATTTTAGTTAGCCAATAAATGGTATCATCCTGATTTAAAACTTCTTGCTTTGACTGATGGCTAACACGGTACAATACCCTACTGCTACTACAGTGTAAGAATGGTAACAATGTAAATATTCCCCTTGTAAATCAATAGGTGAATTTTGATTGGTTGTTGTAGGCTCCACCCACATTTCTGGATATTAATCCTGGTCACCAACTGTGGCCAACTGTGTCAAGTTTGAGAACTCTGCCATTAACAGTGTATGTAATGTAATGGTTGCAGTTTATATTTTCTCATGTAAACAATTTAGTTGTTGGCTCCGCCCACTTTTTCTAACCTTGACATACAGTCACTCAATTACCAAATTTATGAGCTTTGAGGCCCTTGGTATCAATCATTTGTATATTCCCATTGAAATTAAACAAGTCTGATTGGCTGTTTGTGGCTCCACCCCCTTTCTGAATTTTACCCCCAGTCACCCGGTGACCAACTGTACCAGGTTTGAGACTTATGCCATTAGCATTGCAATAATGGCAGCAATTTAAATATTCCACTTGAAAATCAGTAGGGGAATCTTGATTGGCTGTTGAAGTATTAATCTCAATCACCTAGTGACCAACTGGGCAAAGTTTCAGAAACCCTGCCAATAACGGTGTAAGAATGGCTGCAGTTCATATTTTCCCAGTAAAATTTGGTTTTGGCTCCGCCCAGTTTTTGTAACCTTGACACACAGTCACTCAATGACCAAGTTTGAAAGCTTTCAGGTTCCTGGTATCAAAAATGTGTGAATGGAAGCAGTTTATCCAAGAAAATCTGATTAGCTGTTTTTGGCTCCGCCCCTTTAGTGATTTTAAACCCTAGTCACCCAATGACCGACTGTAGCAAGTTTGAAGCCTCTACCATAAACAGTGCAAGAATGGCAGCAGTTTACATTTTCCCATTAAAAATGAATGGCTGAAATTTGATTGGTTATTTTATGCTCCGCCCACTTTTCCTGGATTTATAACCTTGATTACCAAGTGACCAACTGTGCCAAGTGTGGGGACTCACTCTGGCTTGATTACTGTTAGAATGGCAGCCTTTTATATTTTTTCCATTGACACGAATGGGTGAAATCTGGTTGGCTGTTTGTAGCTCCGCCCAGGTGTGCAGAGGGGACGCGAGACCCCCAGAACATATCATCCCAGGTAGTAAGGGATCTGTATACCAAGTTTCGTTCAAGTTGGTTAAGGCATTTTCGAGTGATCGCGGCACATACATACATACATCCAATTTTATATAGATTTCTGCAACGCATCACTGAACAGACTGATATTCAAGCAGAACAATTTAGAGCAGCAAATCCTGCTTCCTTTTCCACTTTTGCATCAAGGTGGAATGCCACAAACCTCTGTGAAATTAAAGGTTTTTTGGGCCCTAACTTTCAGCATGGCCTTACTAAAAAACTCCAACTGCCACATATTGGTCAAAAGGATCCAATCCACAATATGCCAATGTATACCGTACAAAATGCTGCTAATTGTCTTGCATTTCAATAACAGTGCAGAAAGTCGCCCTCGTGAGGACAAAGCCTATGAATATGAATGGCTTTTTAATTTATGATCTCTACTAAAGCCACCTCAACCAAAAGTTTGCTGAGGTTTATGTGCCAGAGCATCAGATTGCCATCAAAAAGTCCCTAGTCCCATTCCACGGCAGACTAGGGGTTAAAGGATTTATGAGGTTTAAAAAAAGTTCAGTACCAGTGTCTATTTTGTATCTACGGAGGGCGCCATCCGCGCCCACCGTTTACTTCCGCTGGGTCCCCCGCTCTGTGCTATTAATGAAATCTGATACCGATAAACATCGTTGTCAAGCTTAAATAGAGTTTTAAAAAACATACGTGAAATAATGACCAAAAGATATTAACGTTAAATATCGTTACGTAATTCAACAATACAGCTTAACCCAATGCTACCCTCACACAGAACTCTCCCCCAGTGATGTCTAAAACTAACCACTCCCCTGGTGGTGTGCCTAACTCTAACCCCCCCCTCCCCGATGGTGCCTAACCCTAACCCCCCCCCCCAGTGGTGCCTAACCCTAACCCCCCGGTGGTGCCTAACCCTAACCACCCCCCTGGTGGTGCCTAACCCTAAAACTAACCACCACCCCTGGTGGTGCCTAACCCTAACCACTCCCCCTGGTGGTGCCTAATCCTAACCACTCCCTCTGCAGAAACAGCCTTTTACACATAGTACCGATAATATCTTTGATAGCGTATCAAATTACGATCACCACTACTTCTGACATATTCAGCAGTGAGTATGTTGTGTGTGTGCGCTGGCCTTTAAAAAGCCAATTTGTGCTGCTCTGAGTTAACAGTCTACTGTGTGCCCAAAAATAGCTCTCATATGCAGGGCCGGTTCTCTCATGAAGCAAGGTGAAACAGCATGCGGTCTGAGTAGGAAGATAAGCAAAAGGAGAGTGGGGTGAAGAGGTTATCATTGGGGAAAAGCAGCTTGTTATGTTGTGTGAGGAGTCTGACAGTGAGTGAGGAGGGGGTAGGCAGGAGAGCAGCATTGGGGAAAAGAAGCTTGTTGTGCTGTGTGAGGAGTCTGACAGTGAGTGAGGAGGGGGGAGGCAGTAGAGCATCATTGGGGAAAAGCAGCTTGTTGTGCTGTGTGAGGAGGCTGACAGTGAGTGGGGAGGGGGGAGGCAGGAGAGCAGCATTGGGGAAAAGCAGCTTGTTGTGCTGTGTGAGGAGTCTGGCAGTGAGTGAGGAGGGGGAGGCAGGAGAGCATCATTGGGGAAAAGCAGCTTGTTGTGCTGTGTGAGGAGGCTGGCAGTGAGGGAGGAGGCAGGAGAGCATCATTGGGGAAAAGCAGCTTGTTGTGCTGTGTGAGGAGTCTGACAGTGAGTGAGGAGGGGGGAGGCAGGAGAGCAGCATTGGGGAAAAGCAGCTTGTTGTGCTGTGTGAGGAGTCTGACAGTGAGTGAGGAGGGGGAGGCAGGAGAGCATTATTGGGAAAAATCAGCTTGTTGTGGTGTGTGAGGAGTCTGACAGTGAGTGAGGAGGGGGGAGGCAGGAGAGCAGCATTGGGTAAAAGCAGCTTGTTGTGCTGTGTGAGGAGTCTGACAGTGAGTGAGGAGGGGGGAGGCAGGAGAGCAGCATTGGGGAAAAGCAGCTTGTTGTGCTGTGTGAGGAGTCTGACAGTGAGTGAGGAGGGGGGAGGCAGGAGAGCATTATTGGGAAAAATCAGCTTGTTGTGGTGTGTGAGGAGTCTGACAGTGAGTGAGGAGGGGGGAGGCAGGAGAGCAGCATTGGGTAAAAGCAGCTTGTTGTGCTGTGTGAGGAGTCTGACAGTGAGTGAGGAGGGGGAAGGCAGGAGAACAGCAGTGTTTCATTTGACTTGCACAGCAGAAGGGAGGAGGTGGCACTGCTGCCTGACCGAGGGGGAAAGAAGTGGCTGAGGGTGAGCAGTTTGTTTGTCACAGACTCACAGCCAGCCAGTGTGCTATTGTGTTCAGCTGCAGCATGTCACGTGAGAACATCAAATGAAGCAAAGTAAATTGTCGAGTGCTGTGTGATCATTCCAAATCAGGGGGCACATCCTCACAAGTTTGCCTCAGACAGCAAAAAGTCTAGAACTGGCCCTGCTCAGATGATGTATAAGGGGTATCATCGTAACCATGAAAAGCAAGTGAAGAGAATTTGGGGTATTTTAAAGCTGAGGCCCCTGCCACACACAAAAAAATGTTAAGTGAAAAAAAAGTATAAAAACACCATTTTCAAAGTTGTGGTCACATTTCTGCAAAACCACATACGTGCAAATGATACTAAATACCAGTATCTGAGTAGGCCTGGATCACTAGTTTTCAGAATGGTGATATTTATGGCTTTTCTTGAAGGTTCAGACCCTCCAGGGGCTTTGCTAAGAAAGAATGATACTACTTGGTGACAAAAAATGGTCTTAAAAAAGCTATTGGTACTATTGTGGTTAACAGTCTGCTGTGTGCTCAGAAAGCTACCTGATTATGTATATGGTGTATCCTTTTAACCTTGACAAAGAAGAAAATAAAATTTAGGGTGCTTTAGGACTAAAGCTTATATCATGTGCATTCTTTTTAGTGACAAAAAAAACTGTAAAAAAAATACAATTTTCAAAGTTATGGTCAAATTTCACCAAAACGGCCTACGTCCAAATCTTACAAAATAACAATATTTAGGTAGGCCTGGGTCTCTAGTTTTCAGAATGGTGATATTTATGACTTTTATCAAATGTTCCGGTGCTGCAGGTGCTTTGATAATAAGGCTTCTTGCACACAGGGACGTTACAGGCGCACGTTAGTGCAGCCTGTAACGCTCCCCCAACGCACAGCAATTTAACACAAGTGGGCTGTTCACACTGCCCACGTTGCGTTACATTGTAAGGCAGCAAAGTGCTGCATGCTGTACGTTATACTGAGCTAAGCCGCGTTAGACTGCTTGCACATGCTCAGTCATGTTGGGGAGGAGGGGAGAGCGGCCGGGCACATGGCTAATTAATATTCACTGCACTCAGTGATGTGCAGTGTTTACTTCCTGGAGCGGCCGCTCTGTGTGGCGATTGGCTGGCGGGACCACGTGATGCCGCATGCGTCCAAGAGTGCGCATCACGGCATCACGGACGCCAGAGTGAGCTGCACAACGCGGCTCACTCCGACGTCCACACCAGAGAGCACCAGGCGTTGCATTAGGGGCACGTTATGTGCCCTATAACGTCCCCTAAACGCAACGTCCTGGTGTGTAACTAGCCTAAAGAATGACATTATTACATTTGGCTATATGTAGCAATTTGTGCACCAAATATTTATGATTTAATGTAAATATTTCTAATAATAGCAGGCTATTGAATTTTACACTGACTACACAGAAAGCAATACTGAATAATATCTGGGATTGGATATATTCTCGTAACTTCTAAGCCTGGATCTGTCCCTAGAAGCTTGGGCCAATGGTGACACTACGTATTGCTTTATAACGCTTGATGCCAGATGTTTCAGAATTGGTCTCATCATATTCAGATGTCACTTTGTGGTTTGCACGTTTGTTTGCAATGTCGTATTCTAGAATTCCACTTTGAAGACAGAGAGAGTTGTAACAGTAACCATGAAGAGCGGGGGAGCGGTGTTCCTCCATGGGGCTGCATTGGTGCAGGAAATGTTGTTTATCACAGACTTGTAGTAACGTCCTGGTAAATGGACCACACTGGATCCTGCTTCACAGATCTCATCGGTGGTACATCCATGTAAGGTGTCTCGAACTGCAAGAATAAAGAAAAGCGAAACCGGTAGGTCTAGGAATGGCTCATTCGGTATATGTAGGGCTACATAAGTCAATAAAGATCACATATATGGTCAGGTTATGCTAGAAACTGCTGTACTACTCTGGAGGTCTAAGGCAGTCCCACTACATTTAAGGCCTGTTTCACACCATAAGGCCTCTTGCACACTGCATGCATTTCAGATTCCGATTCCGCTTTTTAATCTGTTTTTACATCCGATTCCGATTCAGATTTTTAATCTTAACTGCATGCTGCGTTTTTTGATCCGTTTTTCTGTTGAATGTATTCAAGGAAAATCGGAAACGGAATCGGAATCGGAATCGGAAAACGGATTTGCAGTGTGCAGGGAGCCTAAACCAGCATCAGCGGTGTGCCGCACCGGACGCACCGTATGGCCAAAGGCAGGCCTTCAGGGAACACCGTGTTAGTACACGTGTTCCCTGTCTGGCCACCAGCCAATCAGGAAGTGATGCGCCCTTGAGAGACTCTTCCGTGCATGCGTGCCGCAACGTCCCAACACCAACTATTTAAAAAACCCTGTGTTGCCATAGAACACGTGTGTCGAACTCCAGGCCTGGAGGGCCAGATCCATGCCAGTGTTTAGGATGGACTGAGAAAGAAAGGAATGTGTTCTACCTGATGGACCGCACCTTTCCTGATTCAGACCCATCAATTCATTTGAGCTGTATCAAAAATGTGTGAGGACCTCGGCCCTCGTAGGACCGGTTTGACATCCCTGCCATAGAATAACATGACTTCCGGGTTGATGCAGATCACCCTAGATCCCGCATGGTAACATAGCTCTGCACCAGCATTAGATTAGGCACTTCCGGCACAGCATACCGCAATGTGAGAAGTATGACCTTCCCCATAGGGTTCCATTAAGCTGCGGTAGCGCCACGCCAGTGTGAAAGGGCTCTGAGAGGAGATGTGCGCCAATTCTCTATCAACACATCCAGGCCCTTATTCAGTTTACTTTTTCACCTAAGTTTTCTCCTAGTTGATATTTTTAGTTGATATTTTCCCATCTTATAAATAAAATGCCTTTTATAGTAAACCCAAGGTGAAAATAAACCGATGAGATAAACAATTGTATTTACAGCAAAGTCCCCATTATCCGGAAGTCAACCCTCACGCCTGAGGTAGACATCGGGGACTGTTTTTTTGTCATTTGGAGAGCTTTAGGTTCAGCAGAAGCAATTTACCAATCCTCCGGGAGACTTCTTCTACACTTCTGCAGCTTCCAGTGACCTGCCTGCATCCATGTACAGGATCTGGTATGTCATGTGACCCACATAGAGTCACATGACATGCGGCGGGGACCCATACACGGCGGACACCGGAAATACGCTGGGAGCTACAAGAAGATTACAAGACGGCTCCCGAAGGATTGATACATTGTTTTTTCCTACTTGGGGAAGGGGGGGGGGTTAGTGCTATTTTTTGCCAGTAGCTCAAGCAACTGACAAGCACTCATATCCAGCATCAGGCAATCTTCGTCTTTGCAGGGTACTGGGGACTTTGCTGTACCTTTACTTTAACCATTTGGCGACCGCTCCACGCCAATTGGTGGGAACGCAGCATTAGCCCCAGGACCAGCCCAGGGCGGGGATTGCAGGAGATTGCGCGCACATCCCCGATGAAATGATGGAGCTCCGCTCCGCCATCAGTCTTCCAGCGGCGATTGCAGCTCAGAGATGGTTAGACGGTGAAAACGCCGTCTAATAAGACTGTACAAGTGCTGCAATCTAAGGCAGCGCTGTACTGGGCGACAGGGAAGCGATCCGCTGTCATAGGCTGAAGCCTATGATAGCCGATCGTGCTGATTGGCGGGCAGGAGGAGGGAGGGACTGGGAAAAAAAATAATGAAAAAAGAGGAAATTGATAACAAAATAAAAAGAAAAAAATATTTACTAAAAAATAAACAAACATTGGGGAGCGATCAGACACCACCAACAGAAAGCTCTGTTGCTGGAAAAAAAAAGGGGGGGGGGGATCACTTGTGTGCCGAGTTAAGCGGCGCTGCAGCGAGGCCTTAAAGCTGCAGTGGCCCATTAAAAAAAAATGACCTGGTCTTTAGGGGGGTTTAAGCCCGTGGTCCTTAAGTGGTTAAAGAGAAACCGTAACCTAGAATTGAACTTCATTCCAATCAGTAGCTGATACCCCCTTTCCCATGAGAAATCTTTATCTTTTCTCCAATAGATCATCAGGGGACTCTGTGTGGCTGATATTGTGGTGAAACCCCTCCCACAGTGTGATGTCAGGACCATGGTGCTGACATCACACTGTGGGAGCCTTGTTGCATTGTGGGAAATAACAGCTGTTTCCAACTGCCAAAAAAGCAAGCAGTATCTCCTTCCACTGACATCACCTGCCAGCAGTAAAAATGTCACCATGTGATAAATGCCAGAATGTATCAGGGAGAGGAAAGATTTTACAATGGGAAAACACCAACTAAATCATTTATACATAATTATTGTAAAAATTAAGCACATTTTTATTACATTATTTTCACTGGAGTTCCTCTTTACGGTTGTATTTTTCCGGTCAACCAGGTAATACTATATATATATATATATATATATATATATATATATATATATATATATATATATATATATATATAAAAAAATATATATATATATATATATATATATATATACGGTATATATATATATATATATATATATATATATATATATATATATATATATATATATATATATATATATATATATATATATATATACAGTGGTGTGAAAAACTATTTGCCCCCTTCCTGATTTCTTATTCTTTTGCATGTTTGTCACACTTAAATGTTTCTGCTCATCAAAAAACGTTAACTATTAGTCAAAGATAACATAATTGAACGCAAAATGCAGTTTTAAATTATGGTTTTTATTATTTAGTGAGAAAAAAAAACTCCAAATCTACATGGCCCTGTGTGAAAAAGTGATTGCCCCCCTTGTTAAAAAATAACTTAACTGTGGTTTATCACACCTGAGTTCAATTTCTGTAGTCACCCCCAGGCCTGATTACTGCCACACCTGTTTCAATCAAGAAATCGCTTAAATAGGAGCTATCTGACACAGAGAAGTAGACCAAAAGCACCTCAAAAGCTAGACATCATGCCAAGATCCAAAGAAATTCAGGAACAAATGAGAACAAAGTACTGTAATTGAGATATATCAGTCTGGTAAAGGTTATAAAGCCATTTCTAAAGCTTTGGGACTCCAGCGAACCACAGTGAGAGCCATTATCCACAAATGGCAAAAACATGGAACAGTGATGAACCTTCCCAGGAGTGGCTGGCCGACCAAAATTACCCCAAGAGCACAGAGAAAACTCATCCGAGAGGCCACAAAAGACCCCAGGACAACATCTAAAGAACTGCAGGCCTCACTTGCCTCAATTAAGGTCATTGTTCATGACTCCACCATAAGAAAGAGACTGGGCAAAAACGGCCTGCATGGCAGATATCCAAGGCGCAAACCACTTTTAAGCAAAAAGAGCATTAAGGCTCGTCTCAATTTTGCTAAAAAAAACATCTCAATGATTGGCAAGACTTTTGGGAAAATACCTTGTGGACCGATGAGACAAAAGTTTCTGGAAGGTGCGTGTTCCCGTTACATCTGGCGTAGAAGTAACACAGCATTTCAGCAAAAGAACATCATACCAACCGTAAAATATGGTGGTGGTAGTGTGATGGTCTGGGGTTGTTTTGCTGCTTCAGGACCTGGAAGGCTTGCTGTGATAGATGGAACCATGAATTCTACTGTCTACCAAAAAATCCTGAAGGAGAATGTCCGGCCATCTGTTCGTCAACTCAAGCTGAAGCGATCTTGGGTGCTGCAGCAGGACAATGACCCAAAACACACCAGCAAATCCACCTCTGAATGGCTGAAGAAAAACAAAATGAAGACTTTGGAGTGGCCTAGTCAAAGTCCTGACCTGAATCCTATTGAGATGTTGTGGCATGACCTTAAAAAGGCGGTTCATGGTAGAAAACCCTCAAATAAAGCTGAATTACAACAATTCTGCAAAGATGAGTGGGTCAAAATTCCTCCAGAGCGCTGTAAAAGACTCGTTGCAAGTTATCGCAAACGCTTGATTGCAGTTATTGCTGCTAAGGGTGGCCCAGCCAGTTATTAGGTTCAGGGGGCAATTTCTTTTTCACACAGGGCCATGTAGGTTTTGAGTTATTTTTCTCACTAAATAATAAAAACCATCATTTAAAACTGCATTTTGTGTTCAATTATGTTATCTTTGACTAATAGTTAACGGTTTTTGATGAGCAGAAACATTTAAGTGTGACAAACATGCAAAAGAATAAGAAATCAGGGAGGGGGCAAATAGTTTTTCACACCACTGTATACATATATATACATATATATATATATATATATATATATATATATATATATATATATATATATATATATATATATATATATATATATATATATATATATAGGCATTCTTCTTTATTGTATCTGGGGCACCATCTGTAAAGCACACGTGACGCGAGAGGGATAAAGAGGCTGACATATTTATGTCCTTTTAAACAATGTTTATTTTCTGGCTGTCCTGATCTTCTGCTTTCCAGGGCTCATACACACGTGCAACTATTCCGCCCAACTATCATCCACACTTGGTCAGTTGGACAATAATCTGGCATGTGTACACATGGCAAACGATCCAAATGGAGGTTCAATTCACACGACTGCTGGGCTGATATGATGCAGTTGGTGTTTGAACAACTTGCACTTGTTTGGAATCAGGCCATATGGTGCAGTCTGTTGCTCCACTTATGTGCACAGTATGCAAATTAGTTAATCATTTAATTGGTTTGGCCATGGGGAAATACAGGTCCTGTCAACGGATTGCCGTGTAGTCGGTCATGTCGTCGGGTTGGTTGTGCGATTTGTGGACGTGTGTATGAGCCTTAATACTTTTGGCCATAAACCCTGCACAAGCATGCAGATCAGGCGCTCTGACTGAAGTCAGATTGAATTAGCTGCATGCTTGTTTCAGGTGTGTTATTCAGACACTACTGCAGCCAAAGAGATCAGCAGGATGCCAGGCAACTGGTATTGTTTAACAGGAAATAAATATGGAAGTCACCATCAGGACCGGTCCTCTCATGAGGCAAGGTGAAACATTTGCATCAGGCGGCAGAGATTACAGAAGCAGCATTTTTGTACTGAGGGGGGGAGGGGGGGGGCATCCTCACAAGTTTGCCTAGAAGTCTAGAACCAGAACTGGTCACCATATCCCTTTCAGTTCAGGTGTCCTTTCATTCCCAACTGCATCCAAAACTGAATAAAGCAAAATTGTTAAAGAACTTAATTGGGTAACGAGGTAAGTTTCCTTTGGAGATTAACTTTTTAAATGTAAACACTCATTTCATAGCTCTGCTCCTCTGCAGCTGTGCACCTATATAATAGCGATGGTGTCGTAGTTAGCTGATTGCAGTTTTACAGTTGCTCACCACCTTCTGTATGGGAACTGCAATCCAACCTCCTCATGTAGACACAGCTCTACAGCAATGAAAGAATCCTGGTAAATATGACCTTGCATGTTCATCCTGGGGGCAGTAGTGGGGTGTAGTGGCTAGCGCTCTCGCCTTGCAGCGCTGGGTCCCTGGTTCATATCCCAGCCAGGGCACTATCTGCACAGAGTTTGTATTTTCTCCCCATGTCTGCATGGGTTTCCTCCGGGCACTCTGGTTTCCTCCCACATCCCAAAAACATGCAGATAATTTAACTGGCTTCCCCTAGATTGGACCTAGACTATGATGCACACACTACACGATACATACATAGACATATGACTATGGTAGGAATTAGATTGTGAGCTCCTCTGAGGGACAGTTAAAGAGGAACTCCAGTGAAAATAATGTAATAAAAAAGTGCTTCATTTTTAAAATAATTATGTATAAATGATTTAGTCAGTGTTTGCCCATTGTAAAATATTTTAAATCCCTGATTTATATTCTGACATTTATTACATGGTGACATCTTTACTGCTGGCAGGTGATGTAGCTGCTGCTTGCTGTTTTGGCAGTTGGAAACAGCTGTAAACAGCTATTTCCCACAATGCAGCAAGGTTTACAGACAGGAAACTGCCAGAAGTACCTCGGTACTCAGAGCTTCTTGTGGGAGGGGTTTCACCACAATATCAGTCATACAGCGCCCCCTGATGGTCTGTTTGTGAAAAGGAATAGATTTCTCATGTAAAAGGGGGTATCAGCTACTGATTGGGATAAAGTTCAATTCTTGGTCGGAGTTTCTCTTTAAGTGACAAGACAATACATACTCTGTACAGCGCTGTGGAAGATGTCGGCACTATATAAATAATAGTAATAATAATTTCACATGGAATGTTCATCCTGTTGTCCATCATGTCTCATTCGTAAACCATCACTTCATTAGTGACAGATGTACTTACCGCGTTTCTCAGTCCTCATGTAGCGAACACAACGTTTTTCTTTCCCAGTGCATTTTAAATTGTCATAACTTGCACATCGATCAGCGTTGGGGACAAAGCAAGCTGGGCAAATCACTCCATTTTCATCATTGTTGATTGATGGTACTAAGGAAGGTGAAAGTCCAGGTCAGGACCAAAAACAATATATACTGCAGTAAATGTCTACTGAAAGGTGCTTATCATGTACAAAGTATAGTACAAAAACACATCAAGATGGGTTAATGACATTCTAGTGATAAAAACAATTTAACCACCTGAGCGGTCTGGACGAGCTGAGCTCGTCCAACACCGCCGGAGGTCGCCGCTCAGGCCCTGCTGGGCCGATTTTAATCAAATAAAAAGCAGCACACGCAGCCGGCACTTTGCCAGCCGCGTGTGCTGCCTGATCGCCGCCGCTCCGCGGCGATTCGCCGCGAGCAGCGGCGAAAGAGGGCCCCCCTAGCCGCCTGAGCCCTGCGCAGCCGGAACAAAAAGTTCCGGCCAGCGCTAAGGGCTGGATCGGAGGCGGCTGACGTCAGGACGTCGGCTGACGTCGATGACGTCACTCCGCTCGTCGCTATGGCGACGATATAAGCAAAACAAGGAAGGCCGCTCATTGCGGCCTTCCTTGTTTATTCTGGGCGCCGGAGGCGATCGGAAGATCGCCTCCGGAGCGCCCTCTAGTGGGCTTTCATGCAGCCAACTTTCAGTTGGCTGCATGAAATAGTTTTTTTTTTATTTGAAAAAAACCCTCCCGCAGCCACCCTGGCGATTTAATCAGAACGCCAGGGTGGTTAAAGTACTACTATGTCAAAAACTGTGACGTGCTACTGCCCCAATACTCATCATGAAATAACATTCTTAGTAAAACTTGTGTGGAAATGTTCAGAAATAATTATTCAATATCGACACTTTTTGCTCTGCGGACTCCCAGCCGACCATTTATTCCCGTTACAGTCCATCATCAGTGGCGTAGCTAAGGAGCTGTGGGCCCAAATGCAAGATTTACAATGGGGTCCCCAAGCACTGTATACATAATTGATACGGCGTACCAAAACCTGCCAATGGCAACTACAGTGTCAGAGGTGCAAGAAGGGGATGGGGGGGCAGTATCTACAGAAGTGATTATTATGAGCACAGGACCAATAAAGAGCTAATGCTGAAGTTGAGAGAGGGCCCAAGGACCCCTCTGGCCCAAGGGCCACAATGCGGTGCAACTTCTGCACCCCCTATTGCTACGCCCCTGTCCATCATGAACTCTGCTGCACGACTCACTCACCTCTCCTCCCACTTCTCCAGCCCTGTCCCCCTCTTCCACTCCCTTCAGTGGCTGCCAGTCACACCTCATCCACCTCTCCAGCCCTATCCCCCTCTTATACTCCCTTCATTAGCTGCCAATCACACCTCATCCACCTCTCCTCCCACTTCTCCAGCCTTATCCCTCTCTGTCATTCCCTTCACTGGCTGCCAATCACTCCTCATCCACCTCTTCTCCTGCTTCTCCAGCCCCTATCCCCCTCTGTCATTCCCTTCACTGGCTGCCAATCACTCCTCATCCACCTCTTCTCCCACTTCTCCAGCCTTATCCCTCTCTGTCATTCCCTTCACTGGCTGCCAATCACTCCTCATCCACCTCTCCTCCCACTTCTCCAGCCTTATCCCTCTCTGTCATTCCCTTCACTGGCTGCCAATCACTCCTCATCCACCTCTCCTCCCACTTCTCCAGCCCTATCCCCCTCTGTCACTCCCCTCACTGGCTGCCAGTCACACCTCATCCACCTCTCCTCCTGCTTCTCTAGCCCCTTCCCCCTCTGTCACACCCTTCACTGGCTTCCAATCACTCCTCATCCACCTCTCCTCCTGCTTCTCTAGCCCCTTCCCCCTCTCTCACACCCTTCACTGGCTGCCAATCACTCCTCATCCACCTCTCCTCCTGCTTCTCTAGCCCCTTCCCCCTCTGTCACACCCTTCACTGGCTTCCAATCACTCCTCATCCACCTCTCCTCCCGCTTCTCCAGCCATATCCCCCTCTGTCACTCCCCTCACTGGCTGCCAATCACTCCTCATCCACCTCTCCTCCCGCTTCTCCAGCCATATCCCCCTCTGTCACTCCCCTCACTGGCTGCCAGTCACACCTCATCCACCTCTCCTCCTGCTTCTCTAGCCCCTTCCCCCTCTGTCACACCCTTCACTGGCTTCCAATCACACCTCATCCACCCCTCTTCCTGCTTATCCAGCCCAATCCCCCTCTGTCACTCCCTTCACTGGCTGCCAATCACTCCTCATCCACCTCTCCTCCCACATCTCTAGCCCTATCCCCCTCTGTCATTCCCTTCACTGGCTGCCAATCACTCCTCATCCACCTCTCCTCCTGCTTCTCTAGCCCCTTCCCCCTCTGTCACACCCTTCACTGGCTTCCAATCACTCCTCATCCACCTCTCCTCCCGCTTCTCCAGCCCTATCCCCCTCTGTCACTCCCCTCACTGGCTGCCAGTCACACCTCATCCACCTCTCCTCCTGCTTCTCTAGCCCCTTCCCCCTCTGTCACACCTTTCACTGGCTTCCAATCACTCCTCATCCACCTCTCCTCCTGCTTCTCTAGCCCCTTCCCCCTCTGTCACACCCTTCACTGGCTGCCAATCACTCCTCATCCACCTCTCCTCCTGCTTCTCTAGCCCCTTCCCCCTCTGTCACACCCTTCACTGGCTTCCAATCACTCGTCATCCACCTCTCCTCCCGCTTCTCCAGCCATATCCCCCTCTGTCACTCCCCTCACTGGCTTCCAATCACTCCTCATCCACCTCTCCTCCCGCTTCTCCAGCCATATCCCCCTCTGTCACTCCCCTCACTGGCTGCCAATCACACCTCATCCACCTCTCCTCCTGCTTCTACAGCCCTATCCCCCTCTGTCACTCCCCTCACTGGCTGCCAATCACACCTCATCCACCTCTCCTCCTGCTTCTACAGCCCTATCCCCCTCTGTCACTCCCCTCACTGGCTGCCAGTCACACCTCATCCACCTCTCCTTCTGCTTCTCCAGCCCCTTCCCCCTCTGTCACACCCTTCACTGGCTTCCAATCACACCTCATCCATCTCTCCTCCTGCTTCTCCAGCCCCTTCCCCCTCTGTCACACCCTTCACTGGCTTCCAATCACACCTCATCCACCCCTCTTCCTGCTTATCCAGCCCAACCCCCCTCAGTCTCTTCACTGGCTGCCAGTTACACAAAGGATACAATTTAAAATCCTTACTCTCGCCTACAAAGCTCTCCACAACATAGCTCCTTCCTGTCTAAATAAACTTATCTCCAGATACCATCCTACATGCATCTCTGCTCTACTAACAATATTCTACTAGTCTTCTTGTCTGGTTACCTCTTCTCACTCCCACTTACAAGACTTCTCTTGATCCTCTCCACTCCTCTGGAACGCTCTCCCTCAATACATTAGCCACTCAACCACACTTACTCTGTTTAGGCGCAATCTGAAAACTCACCTCTTCAGGCAAGCATACTCTCCTACCTAGGACACTTCGCCCACTGACCACCATTTCTACCATCTCACACACGGCTTCCCTTTACCTACTGTCCTATCCCTTAAACCTTTAGACTGTAAGGCCTTTAGGCCAGGGCTCTCTTCCCCTTTTGTCTCACAATGCCGTGTAATGTACATACCTCCCACCCCTGTGTACAAATCTGTAGTTGATTTGTTCTCAGCATCAACTGTAATCTACCATTGTCTTGTATTAAAGTCAACCTGAACTCTTGCACAGGACAAAAGAAAAACACAGAGAAATGCACCCTGTATGTATTTAGAGAGTTTAGCCTGTCTAATTCTCCCTCACTTGTGTCTAATCACTAGCTGTAATTTGATCCCTCCCCTGTGTCACATGACTACCTATGGCAGATAAGCAGATAAGCCCATTTGAAAAGCACAGGCTGTAAACAATATGTCTACTTCCATGCAGGGGCGTAACTAGAAATCACTGGGCCCCCCTGCGAATATTTGGATGCCCCCCCCCCCCCCATAGGTGCCAAATAATCGTAATGGGGCAGCGTTTCACTGTAAATTAATTGTAAAGTGGGCAGCATTTTACCAGACAATCGTAATGTGGGCCAGAAAATCGTAATGTGGGCAGAGTTCACCAGAAAATCGTAATGTGGGCCTTTAGAAAATCATAATGTGGGCAGAGTTCACCAGAAAATCGTAATGTGGGCAGAGTTCACCAGAAAATCGTAATGTGGGCACCAGTCACCAGAAAATCATAATATGGGCAGCAGTCACCAGAAAATTGTAACGTGGACAGCATTCACCAGACAATCGTAACGTGAGCAGCAGTCACCAGAAAATCATAATGTGGGCAGAGTTCACCAGAAAATCGTAATGTGGGCACCAGTCACCAGAAAATCGTAATGTGGGCCTTTAGAAAATCATAATGTGGGCAGAGTTCACCAGAAAATCGTAATGTGGGCACCAGTCACCAGAAAATTGTAACGTGGACAGCATTCACCAGACAATCGTAATGTGGCCAGCGTTCACCAGAAAATCATGATGTGGGCAGAGTTCACCAGAAAATCATAATGTGGGCAGAGTTCACCAGAAAATCGTAATGTGGGCACCAGTCACCAGAAAATCGTAACGTGAGCAGCAGTCACCAGAAAATTGTAACGTGGACAGCATTCACCAGACAATCGTAATGTGGGCAGCGTTCACCAGAATATCGTAATGTGGGACAGAAAATCATAATGTGGGCAGAGTTCACCAGAAAATCGTAATGTGGGCACCAGTCACCAGAAAATCGTAACGTGAGCAGCAGTCACCAGAAAATTGTAACGTGGACAGCATTCACCAGACAATCGTAATGTGGGCAGCGTTCACCAGAATATCGTAATGTGGGACAGAAAATCGTAATGTGGGCAGAGTTCACCAGAAAATCGCGATGTGGGCAGCAGTCACCAGAAAATCGCCATGTGGGCAGCAGTCACCAGAAAATCGCCATGTGGGCAGCAGTCACCAGAAAATCGCAATGTGGGCATCAGTCACCAGAAAATC
Organism: Hyperolius riggenbachi; assembly: GCF_040937935.1. NCBI lineage: Eukaryota > Metazoa > Chordata > Amphibia > Anura > Hyperoliidae > Hyperolius > Hyperolius riggenbachi. Next base: position 382,897,044 of record NC_090651.1, read on the forward strand.
CTAATGTAGGCAGCAGTCACCAGAATATCGTAATGTGGGCAGCAGTCACCAGAAAATCCTAATGTGGGCAGCAGTCAGTCACCAGAATATCATAATGTGGGCAGCACACACCAGAAAATCCTAATGTGGGCAGCAGTCACCAGAAAATCCTTATGTGGGCAGCAGTCACCAGAAAATCGCAATGTGGGCAGCAGTCACCAGAAAATCGCAATGTGGGCAACAGTCACCAGAAAATCGCAATGTGGGCAGCAGTCACCAGAAAATCCTAATGTGGGCAGCATACACCAGAAAATCGTAATGTGGGCAGCAGACACCAGAAAATCGCAATGTGGGCAGCAGACACCTGAAAATCGTAATGTGGGCAGCAGACACCAGAAAATCATAATATGGGCAGCAGACACCTGAAAATCGTAATGTGGGCAGCAGACACCTGAAAATCGTAATGTGGGCAGCAGACACCTGAAAATCGTAATGTGGGCAGCAGGCACCTGAAAATCGTAATGTGGGCAGCAGACACCTGAAAATCGCAATGTGGGCAGCAGACACCTGAAAATCGTAATGTGGGCAGCAGACACCTGAAAATCGTAATGTGGGCAGCAGACACCAGAAAATCGCAATGTGGGCAGCAGTGACCAGAAAATCGTAATGTGGGCAGCAGACACCAGAAAATCCTAATGTGGGCAGCAGTCACCAGAAAATCGCAATGTGGGCAGCAGTGACCAGAAAATCGTAATGTGGGCAGCAGACACCAGAAAATCGCAATGTGGGCAGCAGACACCTGAAAATCGCAATGTGGGCAGCAGACACCTGAAAATCGTAATGTGGGCAGCAGACACCTGAAAATCGCAATGTGGGCAGCAGTGACCAGAAAATCGCAATGTGGGCAGCAGTCACCAGAAAATCCCCCTGCAGAATTTCAGAGTGCCCCCCCCCCCCCCGGGGCCCGCTCGTGGCCGTTTTTTGGGGGCTGGAGGGGTGGCAGCATGAGGGGAAAGCCTTGCCCACAGTCGGCGGGGAGAGGGGAAGTTCCCCCCTCTCCCTCACCTCGGGGCTCTCCCCTCTGCGCCCCCCTCCAACTAGTGAATGTGTGTGGGCAGCGGGCAGCAGCGGCGGCGGGATACATACCTTCTTCCTTGCGTTCCATCGCCGCCTTCTCGCTCTAGCGGCTGACGTCACTTCCGCTTCCGATGTGAGGGAGAGGGGGGAACTTCCCCTCTCCCCGCCGACTGTGGGCAATGCTTTCCCCTCATGCTGCCACCCCTCCAGCCCCCAAAAAACGGCCCCGAGTGGGCCCCAGGGGGGGGGGGGGGGGCGGGCCCCCCCACGGGCGCAGGCGCTGCAGGGCCTATTGTTACGCCCCTGCTTCCATGAATCAGGAAGTAGAAACAGTGCAGATTTATTTTAGGATTTGTATCAGCTGTAACAAAGAAATGTTCATTGTTTAACCACTTTCCCCTCCTGGACGTAGAGCTACGTCCAGGAGGCCATGTAAGCTCCTGCGCGCTCCCGCGTCCGATCACGCACGCGCACGCGTGCTCCCGGCCGCAGATCGTTAGCTCAGGAATCAATGAATCAGGCCATGGTGCCCGATCACTGATTCCTCTCACCAGCCTTGCTTTTTCTGCCTCCTACGTCCCTCTAAGCGTACATGTTACGTTTAGAGTGACGTCATGTAAACAAACCTAAGGTTGCCACCTTGTGGCCAAAAAGTAAAACTACATCTATATAAAAATAAAAAACATATATTTGCATTAAAAAAATTACTATTTACATCCGGCCCTCCCAAAAATACCCAAATAAAATGTTTAATAAGTAAAAAAAAAAAACATTACAATAAAAAAAACCACATATATACAGTGGTGTGAAAAACTATTTGCCCCCTTCCTGATTTCTTATTCTTTTGCATGTTTGTCACACTTAAATGTTTCTGCTCATCAAAAACCGTTAACTATCAGTCAAAGATAACATAATTGAACACAAAATTTTAAATGATGGTTTTTATTATTCAGTGAGAAAAAAAAACTCCAAATATACATGGCCCTGTGTGAAAAAGTGATTGCCCCCCTTGTTAAAAAATAACTTAACTGTGGTTTATCACACCTGAGTTCAATTTCTGTAGTCACCCCCAGGCCTGATTACTGCCACACCTGTTTCAATCAAAAAATCACTTAAATAGGAGCTATCTGACACAGAGAAGTAGACCAAAAGCACATCAACAGCTAGACATCATGCCAAGATCCAAAGAAATTCAGGAACAAATGAGAACAAAAGTACTGTAATTGAGATCTATCCGTCTGGTAAAGGTTATAAAGCCATTTCTAAAGCTTTGGGACTCCAGCGAACCACAGTGAGAGCCATTATCCACAAATGGCAAAAACATGGAACAGTGATGAACCTTCCCAGGAGTGGCCGGCCGACCAAAATTAGCCCAAGAGCGCAGAGAAAACTCATCCGAGAGGCCACAAAAGACCACAGGACAACATCTAAAGAACTGCAGGCCTCACTTGCCTCAATTAAGGTCAGTGTTCACGACTCCACCATAAGAAAAAGACTGGGCAAAAACGGCCTGCATGGCAGATATCCAAGGCGCAAACCACTTTTAAGCAAAAAGAACATTAAGGCTCATCTCAATTTTGCTAAAAAAACATCTCAATGATTGCCAAGACTTTTGGGAAAATACCTTGTGAACCGACGAGACAAAAGTTGAACTTTTTGGCAGGTGCGTGTCCCGTTACATCTGGCGTAGAAGTAACACAGCATTTCAGCAAAAGAACATCATACCAACAGTAAAATATGGTGGTGGTAGTGTGATGGTCTGGGGTTGTTTTGCTGCTTCAGGACCTGGAAGGCTTGCTGTGATAGATGGAACCATGAATTCTACTGTCTACCAAAAAATCCTGAAGGAGAATGTCCGGCCATCTGTTCGTCAACTCAAGCTGAAGTGATCTTGGGTGCTGCAGCAGGACAATGACCCAAAACACACTAGCAAATCCACCTCTGAATGACTGAAGAAAAACAAAATGAAGACTTTGGAGTGGCCTAGTCAAAGTCCTGACCTGAATCCTATTGAGATGTTGTGGCATGACCTTAAAAAGGCGGTTCATGCTAGAAAACCCTCAAATAAAGCTGAATTACAACAATTCTGCAAAGATGAGTGGGCCAAAATTCCTCCAGAGCGCTGTAAAAGACTCGTTGCAAGTTATCGCAAACGCTTGATCGCAGTTATTGCTGCGAAGGGTGGCCCAACCAGTTATTAGGTTCAGGGGGCAATTTCTTTTTCACACAGGGCCATGTAGGTTTTGAGGTTTTTTTTCTCACTAAATAATAAAAGCCATCATTTAAAACTGCATTTTGTGTTCAATGATTGTGTTCAAGGAAGGGGGCAAATCGTTTTTCACACCACTGTATATTTACCTAAGGGTCTAAAGTTTTTAAATATCTATGTAAAGATGAAATATTTCTATTTTTTTTATTTTAAGCTTCTAAATAGTGATGGATGCAAAACGGAAAAAATGCACTTTTATTTCCAAATAAAATATTGTCGCCATACATTGTGATAGGGACATAATTTAAATGGTGTAATAACCGGGACAAATGGGCAAATACAATTCGTGGGTTTTAATTATGGAGGCATGTATTATTTTAAAACTATAATGTCCGAAAACTGAGAAATAATGAATTTTTTCCGTGTTTTTCTTATTCTTACTGTTAAAATGCATTTACAGTAAAGTGGCTCTTAGCAAAATGTACCACCCAAAGAAAGCCAAATTGGTGGTGGAAAAAACAAGATATAGATCAGTTCATTGTGATAAGTAGTGATAAAGTTATAGGCTAATGAATGGGAGGTGAAAATTGCTCGGATGCATAAAGTGAAAACGACTGAAGGCTGAAGTGGTTAAAGGTTATGATGCTGCTGTGTATCTTTTAGAGCAGAGAGGACATTCTGAGTTCAGGTCCGCTTTAACTGTTGTAGTATTTATTTTGTATTGTTATACCCTGTATGCTGTTGTACAAAAACACGAAAGATGTTGTTGATATGTAAAATAATAATAATAATAATAATAACAGCAGTTTATACAGAGCTGAACAAGCACCAGCACTATAAACACTCTAGCTTCCATCCATGGAGTATATGTCATTGGTCCAATTCCAAGCTAAATACAATTCCCTAACTATTCTGAGGAGTTCCTGCTTCTAACTGACTTGGGCATTTACAATAGATACTTACAGGTTGGCATAGGTGTGTGACATCCACTGTGGTCACAGCAGGTGGTGTTTATCAGTATGGTCTTCCTTGAGCTTTGGATCCGTCCAACCCGACCACATTCTCTGGACTTCCCACATCTTCTGATGTCCTCAGTTTCCTCAGCCCTTTCTGAAACCAAAAACTGGGAAGTGAAACTCGATCTTGCCGTATATGTGCAGGACTTCAAACCAACAGCAGAGATTGCAGTCCAGTATGGGACTATATTGAGCTCCTTAAAGTATAATGCCACAATAAAACTAATGAGTAAAAGTAAACCAAAGCAACAAACCCAGAAGCTACTACAGGCAGGGCCGGCCCGCTCATGAGGCGGGGTGAAACTTTTGCCTCAGGCGGCAAATTTCTAGGGGCGGCATCCGCCCGTCGGAGGGTGCGGGGAGCCGGCCGCCCAGCTGGAGGGGTAGCGGGCAGGACGGGGATATTGGGCCTAGCGGCGGGGAGGGGGGTCGGACTCCCCCCTCCCTCGCCTGGGTCCCCGTCCTCCGCTCCCCTCCAGCCTTAAATACATCAGAACTAGCGCAACTCGTAAGAGGCAGTGGGCGGGGAGGACTCACCTCTTCCTCGCTCAATCCAGCGTGCGCTCCACTGACGTCACTTCCTGCACGCCGCCCACTGTATTGTAAATGGACGGCGCTGCAGGAAGGACGTCAGTGGAGCGCACGCTGGATCGAGCGAGGAAGAGGTGAGTCCTCCCCGCCCACTGCCTCTTACGAGTTGCGCTAGTTCTGATGTATTTAAGGCTGGAGGGGAGCGGAGGACGGGGACCCAGGCGAGGGAGGGGGGGTCCGACCCCCCTCCCCGCCGCTAGGCCCAATACCCCCGCCCTGCCCGCTACTCCTCCAGCTCGGCGGCGGCGGCAATCATTTTTTTTTAAATTTGCCTCAGGCGGCAAAAAGTCTAGGGCCGGCCCTGACTGCAGGTAGGATTTTGGGAACTGAATAGTCTTGGATAGTATGACTGGCAACCAGAGAGATTAGCCCATCTCCACTCATCGGTTCTCCTGGTAGTTTACTCTTCATCAAAATTTGGATAGTTATTATTGGAACTGGGAAAAAAGGCACCCCAACATGATAAAAGTTTTTTTGAGCGATGAGTGTTTGTTTCTGTGATCTTGCGATGTGGGTACAGGCATGCAATTAGGTGAACAATGTTTGACGACGTGTGGTGATGACTGTCATGATGGATCGGATCTTTAAGATCCCCAATTACTCTTGTGCAAGGTACCGCGATCATTTGACTTCTCATTTGTGACTGTCGTGTTCCATCGTGTATACCCAACAGCAGGAAGATGGGTCAGGGAACACTCGATGTGGGACATTGCTGGGATCCTTCTTCCTGCCTCGTGAGGTGAGTGATTCTTCGCGTTCCCAGCCACAATATCTCTCCCTATGCTGCTATTGCGGCCTTCCTTGCCGCAATAGCAGCATAGGGGGAGATATTGTGGCTGGGAACACGAAGAATCACTCGCGTTCTCAGCCTGACGGATGGTGACGGCAAAACCGGAAGTGGCCGCCGGTGGGGACAGGAGGATCGGAGGGACACGGCGATGGCACCAATCAGCTGCAGGGGGCTGAGGAAAGCCCCAGGTGAGTAAAACTCTTTTTTTTTTTTTGACTTAAGTGTCACTTTAACACCTCCAAATATATTATCAACACCAAATTTGCTATATATATATATATATATATATATATATATATATATATATATATATATATATATATAATATATATATATATATATTATATCAGGGTCTATGGCAGGTTCAACATCGATAACAAAAGTCTTCCACACCCAGACTATTTGCAAGATTCACATCTCAAGAGAACTCCTAATGGATATCCTCAAATCCCTAATTCACAGGGAAGCCAGCCAATGTGGTTGTTCTTGCCCCTCAAGGCAAATGGTCCCATTCCTCACCTGTCACCAGCATGGTCATTTGTCCTCACATAATAATAGGGACAGATGAGGCTCAGAGCCTGCAGACTCAGATGATGAGTCTGCAGGATCTGCTGAACAAAGTCAGACAATCAAAAAGCATTTTTGCTTATGTTAGAACATAAATAAAGCAGTTATAAATAAAATGTAAAGTCAGCTTTTAGAGCAGAAAAAGTATACTTTGGGAACGTATAATTTCTAAATGAATACTAATACTTATGCACAAAAGCAAATATGATAACTGTATGGCATATAAAAAGTAGAAAAGCATGTTTTTATTAAAAATTATGACAGGGTTTTATACTGCTTTAAGACCCCCCCGGTGGTGCCTAAACCTGAGACCCCCCTGCTGGTGCCTAACCCTAAGACCCCCCTGGTGGTACCTAACCCTTAGACCCCCCTGGTGGTGCCGAACCCTAAGACCCTCCCCTGGTGGTGCTTAACCCTAAGACCCTCCCCTGGTGGTGCCTAGCCCTAAGACCCTCCCATGGTGTTGCCTAACCCTAAAACCCCCCTGGTGGTACCTAACCCTTAGACCCCCCTGGTGGTGCCTAACCCTAAGACCCTCCCCTGGTGGTGCTTAACCCTAAGACCCTCCCCTGGTGGTGCCTAGCCCTAAGACCCTCCCCTGGTGGTGCCTAGCCCTAAGACCCCCCTGGTGGTACCTAACCTTAAGACTTCCCCCTGGTGGTGCCTAACCCAAAGACCCCCTGGGGGTGCCTAACCCTAGACCCCCTCCTGGTGGTACATAACCCTAAGACCCCCCCCCCCCCCCTGGTGGTGCCTAACCCTAAGACCCCCTGGTGGTGCCTAGCCCTAAGACTCCCCCGGTGATACCTAACCTTAAGACTTCCCCCTGGTGGTGCCTAACCCTAAGACCCCCTGGGGGTGCCTAACCCTAGGCCCCCTCCTGGTGGTACCTAACCCTAAGACCCCCCCCCCCTGGTGGTGCCTAACCCTAAGACCCCCTGGTGGTGTCTAACCCTAAGACCCTCCCCTGATGGTGCCTAACCCTAAGACCCCCCCTGCTTGTGCCTAAATGGCCCAATCCCTGCTAGCAATAATATGATAAATAACAATTAAATCACAACTGCCCATTAAATAACATAATGTTTAACAATAATACCATAAATAACAATTTAATTGCAGCCACCCACTAATTAGTGAAACGGCATTCAATATTGTGATAAATAATACCATGGATAATCTTCATTTTTTCATATAGGCACGTATCGTCCTCTTCAGAACATTGATGTAGTTGGCCCACACAACTGTCACCATTGTAGCTGTTACATATATGGCAAAAGATGGCATGTCCTGAAAGAAAAATGGTAACATATCAATAGGGATGTCACTTGCTTAGGAGAACTCGTGGAGAAGCATGTGATCAGTTTGATCAGCTGATAGATTTGTAAGGTTCTGATTTGCTGTGATGACTTCCTGGTTTAACATATGACCATGACCAGCAAATCAGATCCTTATAAATCTGTCATCTTCTCAAATGATTTCTCCTAAGCAGTGCCATCCCTCAGGGCAGTTTCTAGGCCAAATTGCTCCCAGGGCGAGTGTGTTAAAATTGCACCCCCCCCCCCCTCCCGTTCAAACTGTTATTTGCAATATTTAGGCCCCCAGTACAGCTATAAGTGCTCCTGTGTAGATTAGCCAGCTGTAGGTGGACCCAGTATAGGTTAGGCAGCCATAGGTGCCTCTAGTACAGGTTTGGCAGCCATAGGTGCCTCCAGTATAGATTAGGCAGCCATAGGTGCCCCGATTATAGGTTAGCCAGCCATAAGTGCCCCAAGTATAGGTTAGCTAGCCATAGGTGCCTCCAGTATAGATTAGGCAGCCATAGGTGCCCCAATTATAGGTTAGCCAGCCATAGGTGCATTCAGTATAGGTTAGCTAGCCATAGGTGCCTTCACTATAGTTTAGCCAGCCATAGGTGCCCCAGGAAAGGTTAGTCAGCCATAGGTCCATTCAGTATAGGTTAGCCAGCCATAGGTGCCCCAGGATAGGTTAGTCAGGCATAGGTCCCTTCAGTATAGGTATAGCCTTCAGTTGATCACTGTAATAACAGCACAGGAGATTTGGGCGCAGCCGGCGCCACCATAGAGAAATTACAGCTGTAGCAGCGCACAGGGAGTAACTTCGGCGCCATCAGAAGACAGAGCTGAGGTTACTTTTAAATCACTGTAATTTGCCCTCCAGCAATAGCTGGAAGCCAAATTACATCATTACCATGTGGACCTGGAGGGGGAATAGTAATTAACGCCACCGGGACTTGTGCAGCAGCAAGAAAAGCCATATACTAGTTGTATTCTGCGCCCCAAGTCTCCCGGCAGCAATTTCATATGTATGCGCCTTCAGTATAGGTTAGCCAACCATAGGTGCCTCTAGTATAGGTTAGCTAGCCACAGGTGCCTGCTGTATGGGTTAGCCAGCCAAAGGTGCCTACAGTGTAGGTTAGCCAAGCATAAGTGCCTCCTGTATAGGTTAACGAGCCATAAGTGCCTTCAATCTAGGTCCCCCCGCCCCCTGCAGGCTGTACAGAGAAGGAGGGTGGAGCAGCGGCAGCACATAGGACTCTGCTGCGGGAAGAGGGACCCGACTCCTCCCTCCCACTCCTCAGGTCCCCTCCGTGCTCCCCCTCCAATAATGACAAGTGAAGTGCGGCAGCAGGGAGTTGGCAATTACGCATCTTCCTGGCTCCAGGGCTCCAGGCATGTCCACGTGTCCCCAGGCTGCTCTTTCTCTGAACATTGCAGTTCACAGGAAGTAGTGTATCTACTTCTTCCTGTGAGTGGCGGCATTGTTCAGAGAGAAGGGGACACGTAGACATGCCTGGAGCCCAGAAGGTGTGTAATTGCCAACTCCTCATGCCAACATATGAACAGGTTTAGTAAATTTGTGTGAGTGGAGGCCATAGCTGAAGCATGAGCCACAACGGAAGCCAAGAAGCTGCAGGCCGTGGGCGATGGGCGTACGTACAAAAAGGGCGCCCGGACAAAAAGGGCGCGGGGTGTAAACTCTAAATAATAATTAATCATTAATAGGGTTTATAAAAATAGTGTGCTATATTTCGTTTACAAATAAGGTTTAACAAAATTATAAATCATTAAATAATGTTTATGAAGTCGGAAATTGTGAAAACGTTATTCTTCCCTGTTTCTAAAGTTAAACTTATTATAATTACGTTTATGAAAAAAACAATAATATATGTTTAATTGTTATAATTCTATATTATTGTGAATAACCTTCATTTACGGTTTGTTCTTATAATAAAATCTGAAAATATTCTTTATAACGATGATATAAATATAACTACGTTCGTAATAAGTGTTGTAAAACATTAGTAATTATTACTAAAATTTTATGAAAACTTTACCTAAGCCTACTCTTACACAGAACCCTCCCTGTACCTATCCCTAACACCTAGACCCCCCTGTTGGTGCCTAAACCTAAGACCCCCCTGTTGGTGCCTAAACCTAAGACCCCCCTGTTGGTGCCTAAACCTAAGACCCCCCTGTTGGTGCCTAAACCTAAGACCCCCCTGTTGGTGCCTAAACCTAAGACCCCCCTGTTGGTGCCTAAACCTAAGACCCCCCTGTTGGTGCCTAAACCTAAGACCGCCCTGTTGGTGCCTAAACCTAAGACCCCCCTGTTGGTGCCTAAACCTAAGACCCCCTGTTGGTGCCTAAACCTAAGACCCCCCTGTTGGTGCCTAAACCTAAGACCGCCCTGTTGGTGCCTAAACCTAAGACCCCCCTGTTGGTGCCTAAACCTAAGACCCCCCTGTTGGTGCCTAAACCTAAGACCCCCCCTGTTGGTGCCTAAGTAACCCTCCCTGGACCTACCCCTAACCCCTAGACCCCCCTGTTGGTGCCTAAACCTAAGACCCCCTGGTGGTGCCTAAACCTAAGACCCCCCTTTATTATGTGGATAATAATGTTTTACTAATTGTGGAAGCAAAAAATATTTTGCAATTTACGTTACGTACTGATCGCTTTATTTTGTGAATAATAATGTTTTACAAACAGTATGGGATAAAACTTTAAATAATGTTTTAATTAGTTAAATAAGATAAATATGTTTAGTATTTTTATAAACGTTATTCGGCACGGGTGCATTTTATAAACGTAAATCACCACAAGCACACTTATAAATCATTAAAAATCTCCTGGCGCCAGTTGTAAACGTTATTTATGTCCTGCGCCCTTTTTTCCTGCTCGGCGCCCATTAAACGCTATTTAGTATGAGAGTGAATGGCGGCGCCCTTTTTGTCCACTAGCGGCATGCGCCCTTTTTTCCCGCTTCCGGGCGATGGTCCTGGTGTGCAATTTTAGAGTTGGTGTTTAAGTGCTACTTACCCGGGGCTTCCTCCAGCCCCAAGCTCCCAGCATGTCCCTCGCCGCAGCTCTGCAGTCAGCCGTTCACCGCCGTGGCCTCCCGGTCCCCGGCGATGACGTCAGGCCGACCTCCTGCTCGGCCTGTACTGCGCCTGCGCGAGCAGCACTGTCAATCATCGCCATGTGGACCGGAGCGTACTGCGCCGGCGCATAACTATTGTGCCTACCCAGTATGCTCCGGTCCACGTGGTGGTGATTGACAGCGCCACTCACGCAGGCGCAGTACAGGCTGACCTCCAGGGGACCGAGACGCAGCGGCGGCGAATGGCTGACAGCAGAGCTGCGGCGAGGGTCATGCTGGGAGCTTCGGGCTGGAGGAGGCCCCGGGTAAGTAAGCACTTATTTTCTTCTAAAATGCCTGATAACTCCTTTAAAGTGGAATATAACCCTGCATTTCAAGTTTGCTCTAAAACATTATTTACAGCATATTATATGCAACCAGCATTTTTTTTTTACTAGACCAGCATTCGAAGGGTTACACACAGAGCTTGAAAGGTCCGTGCAGAGAAATGCTGCCACAGCCGAACTTTCACATAACGATACATTTAAGTAAACACAAGATAACAAGTGAGGAATGTGACACATTCTCTGACTGTGCAGGAGCTGCTGGAGTCTGGAGACAGAGACACTGAAACCTTGTCTCCCTGCAAAACAACAACGAATAAAAGCAGTTAATAAAATGCAAAGTCAGTGTAACGATCGGTGTAACACAGAGAGAATCTGATTACCGGTGATCTGCAGTATCACTGGGAATACAGATATATACCAGATTATAGATGATCTGCAGTATCACCGATAATCTGATATACCAGCTAACCTCTGGACACCTGAGTAGAGTGAGGGTGTTTGGTGCAAACCGTAATATTTAGAGGACTGGGCCTCAGAGCAGTAAGGAGTACTGCCTAATTCCTTCTGGACTCTCCCGAAGGGAGGAGTCAGGCTGAGAGAAGGAACGACAGAACGAGAGTGACACTCAAGAGGGAGTGTCACTATCAGGACTGGGAACCGCCTCTAACAGTAAGGTCGGTTCTCGAGGTCGGACAAGCCAGGTCGTAAACACACGGACAGATAAAGTACAGATTCAGAAGGCAGAGGCGAAGTCTAAAGTACAGGCAGGGTTCGGCAACAGGGTATCAGAAATATCGAGGTACAAAATCAGGAGATAGATGCAGAGTCTAAGGACGAGCCGGGATTCGGCAACAGAGTATCAGAATGACAAAGTACAGGATCAGAGTTCAGGAGAATGGTCAGACAGGCAGAAGGTCATAACAGATAATCACAATCAAACAAGTACTTTAAACTATCAACAAATCTAGCTAAGTGTAGGATTACAGCTCCAGCTGGTCCCGGCACACTTTCGGATCTGACTCAGGTCTGCGTGCTACCACGTAGTGATCGCAACGCCAGACAACCAGCAACTGAACAGCCGGCAGTATATATACACCAGTATCTCTCCAGCACCTCCCTAAGTGCTGGGCCAATGAAACGTGGAGCCAGTGTCAGCTGACCAAACTGGTCAGCTGACTCACTTCTGGCTACCATATAAACCCTGCCTTAGTGCGCGCGCGTGCGCATCACTCTACCCCTAGAGGGACTATGTGTTCCAGCCACACCAGCACCACTCTGCGGTGCCTCTGCAATGGGGCCATGCGTCCAACGCGGCGGTTTTTCCGCGCTCCGCCATGCCCTGCACGGGGACAGCCGCCTCAGACTGAGTGGAGGCGGCTGCCTCCCCATGCTCTGCCACGCCGTGCGCGGAAAGAGCCGCCTCCTGTTGACTCCTGGCGGCAGCTCCTCCGCGTTTCTTAACAGTCAGCTCACAAATCAAAAAACTGTACTTTTAGAAACCAATAACTTCTAAATGAATAATATTATGCACAAATGCCGTATGGCATATGAAAAGTACGAAAACATGTTTTTATTGAATATTATGTCAGGGTTTTAAACCGCTTTAAGAGTAAAGGGGCCCATACACTCAGCCGATTTTCTGGCCGACTGATCGATCGATCGATTGATCGTTTGCAAATCGGTTGGCCAATCGACCGATCGATGGCCGATTTCGATCGATTTCGATGGATTTCAATCGAACTGGCAGGGTGGAAAATTTAGGTCGATCTGATGGCCTTAATGGAAATCTGATGGCAAAAAAATGCCATCAGATCTAATTTCAATAGATTTCAAACTGAAATCTATTGGAATTCTATCCTGGTAAAAAATGTTCTAAAAACGCATCAGATAGATCATCAGATGCATTTCTTATCTATCTGCTGCCAATCTGACGAGTGTATGGGCACCTTAAGAGTAATACTAATTTGCCACTCATGGACACATCACAAACACTCAGCAGTGTAGGATTTTAACATCAGAGAGTTTAACAATTGCATCAGGCCCATTGAATATTTTTTTGTTTAAATCTCCTGGTAAAAACATGATTTTTTTTGTTAAATCTATAAGCTTTTCCCAAATTTCCATGGATAAGACCTTCAATACAGAACATAACTAAACCCACCTGGTGTAAGATCAGGAGTCTCACTCACGGTCCTGCAGCTAACGCTATCACTTGAATGGGGCCAATTTAAAAAGTTCAGCGAGGTATTTCCATTGCACACATTCTGAGTGGCACAGCCGCTGGTGTAAGATTCCCTTAATTCTGTAACAAGAAAGTAAAACAAGAAATACAAGTCCTTATGTGATGATTAAGCGGCGTACGATGAGAGAGGCAACAATGGCTTCCGCCAAAGCGCTGTGACAATCAGAAGAACTTCTAAAACATTTCATAAACGTTAATTAGAAGACAAGAGTAGATGTGAAGCATGAGATATGTCCCTGTTAGATAAATAATAATAACCTTGTTATTACTTATAACACCTACAGTGGTGCTTTAACATTTTCTGTATCTTTCTATGACTTACCACTTAAACTAAAATTATTATATTATTATTTAAAATATTATATTTTATAATTTTATGTAAAAATATAGTTATCATTACATTTGGTTATGCATATAACGAACACAAAAATCAATAGCATGCCTGTTTGTGGGAAGTGAATATCGGGCGATCGATCGCAAATCGATTGATTTGCAGCCAATTTCAATCGATTTCGATCGATTTCAATCGATCTGACATGTTGGAAAATTTAGGAAGATCTGTTGAGATTGCTTATCATTTTGCATTGGACCTAATGGAAATCTGATGGCAAAAAAATGCCATCAGATTGATTTTCAATAGATTTTATACTGAAATCTATTGGAAATCTGTTCAGAGTAAAAAAATGTTCCTAAACACTCTGCTGCTAATCTAACGAGTGTATGGCCACCTTTAGTATTTGGAGTGAATTCCTTGCGCTATCAATACCTACAGTTAAACTTTTGCTGTATCTTTCAACTCAAATTTTTGTCAATGCATCCATAAAGCAGAGCTTCAGCTCTTGGATATTGGTGAGTTTCCTCAACTGAACTGCTTACTTTATGTTTTACTGCAACATTTCACTTGGATTAAGGTCTGGATTTTGTAGTTATGAATGTGTGATCAAGTGTAAAACACCTCAGCACTATTGTTGTTTTTTTTCATTTGTACCCTTCTTATTCACAACTTTTTTACTATACCGTGTTTTCCCTAAAGTAATAAACCTGACTAGGCCTATTCCACAGGGACTCGCTGCAGTTTGCTTGTTTTCCCTAAAGTAAGACATCCCCTGAGAATAAGCCCTAGCAGGCATTCCTAGCATGCTTGAAATATAAGACCTCCCCCAAATGTAAGCCCTAGGAGCAGCCCACATGACACCAGCAAGTCACGCTCAATACAAAGCCTGGCTACAGGAGAGCAGCAGTATAATGTGAGTTCTACAGTGCTGTATATATGTCAGGCAATTTGTGTTTTTGTTGGAGCCAGGCCTCCTGATCTGTCCTGATAAGCATCAGCAGCACTTCCCCTCTTCCCAGGACACACAGCTTATCCTATCATAGCTCTGGGGAGCCTGACAGAGTTCTCTGCCTGCAAGAAATAGACTCTTACCCACATGATCAGCAGAATCCATTTCTTGTAAGTGAGAGCCAATATCTGCAAACCCCAAGCTCTGTGCATGCTGCTTGGGTTTCAGCATGGCATGCAGTATATACATTTTGTATAGGAAAACTACCAGTGTTTTCCCCCAAGATAAGACATCCTCTGAAAATAAGCCCTAGCACATCTTTTGGAGCAAAAATATAAGAGAGTGTCTTATTTTCGGGGAAACACAGTAGTAGACAAGGAGAGGACACAGGTGTGTGTGTGTGTGTGTGTGTGTGTGTGTGTG
>NC_090651.1:384017390-384062390 GCF_040937935.1 Hyperolius riggenbachi
GTGTAGATGAGGGAGGAAGGACCACTAGACACCAGGGAACCGTATTGGGGAAGGAGAAGGACCACTAGACACCAGATAACCATATAGGGGAGGGAGGGAGGACCACTAAAGACCAGGAAACAGTATAGATGAGGGAGGAAGGACCACTGGACACCAGGGAACCGTATTGAGGAGGGAGAAGGGCCACTAGACACCAGATAACCATATAGGGGAGGGAGGAAGGACCACTAAAGACCAGGAAACTGTATAGATGAGGGAGGAAGGACCACTGGACACCAGGGAACCGTATTGGGGAGGGAGAAGGGCCACTAGACACCAGATAACCATATAGGGGAGGGAGGGAGGACCACTAAAGACCAGGAAACTGTATAGATGAGGGAGGAAGGACCACTAGACACCAGGGAACCGTATTGGGGAAGGAGAAGGACCACTAGACACCAGATAACCATATAGGGGAGGGAGGGAGGACCACTAAAGACCAGGAAACTGTATAGATGAGGGAGGAAGGACCACTGGACACCAGGGAACCGTATTGAGGAGGGAGAAGGGCCACTAGACACCAGATAACCATATAGGGGATGGAGGAAGGACCACTAAAGACCAGGAAACTGTATAGATGAGGGAGGAAGGACCACTGGACACCAGGGAACCGTATTGGGGAGGGAGAAGGGCCACTAGACACCAGATAACCATATAGGGGAGGGAGGACCACTAAAGACCAGGAAACTGTATAGATGAAGGAGGAAGGACCACTAGACACCAGGGAACCGTATTGGGTAAGGAGAAGGACCACTAGACACCAGATAACCATATAGGGGAGGGAGGGAGGACCACTAAAGACCAGGAAACTGTATAGATGAGTGTAATGATCTGCTCATCTGCCTGTGCAGGCATGCAGCCTTTTGACCATTGTTTAGGTTTGCATGCTGCAGGACTCTGGAAAGGAGACCTTCTGTCAGTTTTGCAGCTTGTGCTTGCTAAAGAATTTGCATACGTTGTCATGCAAATTGCCTGGCCACATTCATTGGAGGCGTGTACTATAAGTACTATGTGTTTCCCACAATGCTGGGCTGGTCATAAGGATTTAGTCCTGTGTAACACTCCTGGAGGAGCGTCAGCCTTACTCTTTGTTTGAAGATCAGCTTAGAGTAATCCCTGGAAACTGCACTGGGCATGTTTCCTTAGTGCAGTTAAGATTGCTTATCTGTTTTGTTTGTCTGTTGCGATTGTCCTGTCCCAGCGGTGGTCGACAGGAAATCGTTCTGTGTGTCTGGGTGCTAACCGGAACAGCGGTTGTTACTGGTAGCCCCTTCTGATCTGTACCTGGATCGCACTAGCATCCCGCGCTAGTGCTGTGAATCCTTCTGTTCTGTCTTCCTGGATCGCACTCGCCTTGCGCTAGTGCTGTGGATCCTTCTGTTCTGCCTTCCTGGATCGCACTCGCCTTGCGCTAGTGCTGAGGATCCTTCTGGTCTGCTACTCTGTTCTGTCTGCCTGGATCGCACTCGCTTCGCGCTAGTGCTGTGGATCCTTCTGTTCTGTCTACCTGGATCGCACTGGCATCCTGCGCTAGTGCTGTGGATTCTTCTGTTCTGTCTTCCTGGATCGCGCTGGCCACTTTCGCTAGTGCTGTGGATCCTATCTCTCGCTTGTCCCTGTTTTCGTGTGTCTGTCTTGTCTGCTACGAACGCTTGCTGGAGGCTCGGTGAGGTAACCGTTAAGCAAGCGTTTGCGTCCTCTGTTTCATGTTTGTCTGTCGGTGGTTAGTTAGGCGTGCTTGTCTCTATTGTGCTTATCACGTGGAGACCGCGCATAAACGCGTGCACTGTTGCGAATGAGTGCGGTGTTCGCATTTAGCTAGCGTTTGTTATTTTCCGTATCTCCTCATTGTATGATTTGCTGTGCCTTTGCTACTCTCGTGCTCTGCCTTGCTATAACCTTGTGTCACGTCTGGTGATCGCACCTCTCACGATCGCGTTCCTACTTCTTATCTGCTGTGGTGTGTGCACCGTCGCGGGTTGACGACTAGTTTGGTGCACACACATACAACCTGTCCCTTTGCTCGTTCTCATTCGCAATCGCTTCTCTTGCGATTGCGTTCTGCGCTTCGTACAATTCCTGTCTGGCATTTGTGGAGGTACAGAGGATTGTTTCCTCTGCACTCCACAACGCCATCTGCCGACAGGAATTTCCCTCTACGGGTGCGTAGCACCTTTTGCTGGGTTCCTGCAATCATACGCTTGTGGAGGATTTCCGCCGTATCAGCGCACGTGTTGTGCGCTGATCACGGAGGAAGTTCCACAATCGTTACAATGAGGGAGGAAGGACCACTAGACACCAGGGAACCGTATTGGGGAAGGAGAAGGACCACTAGACACCAGATAACCATATAGGGGAGGGAGGGAGGACCACTAAAGACCAGGAAACTGTATAGATGAGGGAGGAAGGACCACTGGACACCAGGGAACCGTATTGGGGAGGGAGAAGGGCCACTAGACACCAGATAACCATATAGGGGAGGGAGGGAGGACCACTAAAGACCAGGAAACTGTATAGATGAGGGAGGAAGGACCACTAGACACCAGGGAACCGTATTGGGGAGGGAGAAGGGCCACTAAAGACCGGGGAACTGTATAGGGGAGGGGCCAATAGACACCAGGGAACCGTATAGGGGAAGGAGTGGATTATTAGACACCAGGGAACTGTATAGGGGAGGGAGGGGACTTTTACACACCAGGATACTGTATAGGGGGAGGTAGGTGGCCACTTGACATTGTCGGCCCGTGACTTGGTCCCAGAGCTCAATTTCTGCCCACTTTGTATTTGAGCATTGTTATCATTGCTATTCTATTACACATTAATAACGATGCAGAGAGAATTATTCAATCCATAGATCATCCATATTGCCTAAAGCAGCAAGCTAAGCCTGGCACACACCTTCAACTTTAGCTGGTCAATGATTGGCCAATCTTACCACCTCCAGGTAGTATGAGGGCAGGCAGATTGTGAATGCTATGAACAGATTTTGTAGCTAAGCTCACACCATTCAGTGTTCCTAAAAATTGATCAGAAAAATCCTCCACTCCCGATCGTCTTATATTGAAAAGAAAAAAGTGAAATCCGATCAGATTTCTCTCTCAAATGAAAAGAAAAAAAACCTTGATTTTTCAGGATAACTGTTTTTATTGAATTGCCGTTTTATTGTATCGTGTGTGGCTACCTTAAAGGGTACCTTAACTGAACGGGGGGGTAAAGAGTTTCACTTACCTGGGGCTATTGCCAGCCCCCTGCAGCAGTCCTGTGCCCTCGGAGCCGCTCTGGAATCCTCCTGTCCCCCGCTGTCACTTAGTTTCGTTTTTGACGACTCACCAGTCGGCTGGCCGCCATGCGTATTATTGGACGCATTCCCTACTGCAATTAGCACTGTTGCGGACCGCAACGAGTACAAAAATTCCACATTCCGCACGCGTAGATATGCGGCAACACGTATTTTTGTACGCGTTGCGGTCTGCAACAGCGCTAATTGCAGTAGGGCATGCGTCCAATAATACGCATGACGGCCGACTGGTGAGTCGTCAAAAACGAAACTAAGTGACAGCGGGGGACCGGAGGATTCCAGAGCGGCTCCGAGGGCACAGGACTGCTGCAGGGGGCTGGTAATAGCCCCAGGTAAGTGAAACTCTTTACCCCCCATTCAGTTAAGGTTCCCTTTAAGGCCTGCTACACACTTTCAGTTACTATTGGCCAATCACTAACAATTTTAACACCTCCCTCTAGTATGAGGGTTTACCTACAATCTGTTATTAGCATTCAATATTTGTTGACTTTCATACTACATGTTGGTGGTAAAATTGGTCAGTGATTGGCCAATCACAATTGAAAGTGTATCAGGCTTTACATTCCCAGTCTTGTAATTAGTTATTTCTTATTTGTTATTTTAAATCTTTGTATTTCACAGTGTTAAGCCTGCTACACACCTTCAGTAATGATTGGCCAATCACTGACCAATTTTACCGCCTCGATGAAAGTATGAGCGTCAGAATTTGAATACTATAATCAGATTGTGTAGATAAACCCTCATACTACATGGAGGTGGTAAAATTGCTCAGTGATTGGCCAATCAAAATTGAAGGTGTGTACCAGGCTTTAAGTTGGCAACTGATGATCTATGTAGTAGAAAGGTAAACGGAAAGAATATACTTTGAATAGAAAGTTTAGGTAGTCTCTCATATTAGAATGCGTTCCCACATCCAATTTTGATTGGCCAATTTTATGACTTCCATGTAGTATGAGAGATTACCTACACAACCTTTACATAGTATTCAAAATCTGTCAGCCCGCATACTACATGGAGATGGTAAAATTGTCCAGTCGTTGCCCCATCAAAATTAGATCTCTGTACCAGGCATTACCTAGAAAGGTTAAGATTGTACAATCAAGATTGTATCATTAGTGAGCTCCTGGAGAAACAATCGCACTGGCTCTTATGGGCAACACCCACTTTTTACGTCTCCACTGAACTGTGGGTAGCTATGCAAGCTTCTGGCTGCCAGGAGGAGACATGCTGTGTCTTGTAGTTCTCCAAAGCTTATCCTTCGCTTGTGTAAGCCTCACCAGAAGCCTATGGCGGTGCTATTAAATAAAAATAAAGTAATCCAACGTAATAAACCTACGGAATCCGCCTCTAAATGCACACTGTAAATCTGGAATGTGGATGGTAAGGAGTTCGGTTAGCGCCCAAATCTGTTTGCGAATTTAACTGTAGATCCCAGATCCGCCCTTCGTCGCACCACGACCATCGCTTTGGTTTTCTTTTCTTTTTCCTTATGTCGCTCTTGTCTAAAAAGAATCGCCACCCTTTCATTGGGGGAGTTAGGCGCAGCCCTCACAGTAGCAGCCATGTTAGCAGAAGATTTCCAGCATGCCGAAAAATATCCACCAATGAGAGAGCAGCTTTTTTAAAAGGTAATTCTTCCTTTGATATCTCTCTGCTATTCCCCTCCACAGTTGTATGTCAGATTAAGACTTTCCAAATAGACATTCAGGAGAGCTCATTGGAGGGCAATTTTTGTCTTCTTCACCGTAGAATAACCTGCAAGCAGTGCTTAAAGGGAACCTGAAGTGGAAGGGGTATGGAGGCCACCATATTTATTTCCATTTAAACGATGCACATTCCCTGGCTGTCCTTCTGATCCTCTGCCTCTGATACTCTTAGCCACAGCCCCTGAACAAGGATGCAGATCATTGCTGTGACTGGATCAGCTGCATGCCTGTTTCAGGTGTGTGATTCAGACACTACTGCAGCCAAGGAGATCAGCAGGACAGGCAGGCCACTGGTATTGTTTAAAGGGAAATAAATATGGCAGCCTCCATATACTTCTCACATCAGGTTCCCTTTAATGATGAAACCCGATGTGAGAGGGACATGGAGGCTGACATGTTTATTTCCTTTTAAGTAATGCACATTTTCTTGCTGTTCTGCTGACTGATCCTTTACCTTTAATACTTAAAGCCATAGCCCCAGAACAAGCATGCAGATCAGATGTCTATGACAGATCTGACAAGATTATCTGTATGCTGGTTTCAGGCGTGTGATTTAGACCCTACTGACCAGAAAGATCAGCAGAACTGCCAGGCAACTGGTATTGTTAAAAAGGAATTAAATATGGCAGCCTCCATAGGTCTTACACAGCAGGTTCCTTTTAAAACTAAAGCCTCATCTACACGGTACAATTTTCCATCAGATCGGATCTATTTTAGACAGATCTATTAGATCATTTCCAACCTGTCCAATCGGATTGCGTCAGATTTTGCAATCGATTTTGGGTACATATCAAAGCAAAATCTGTTGCAAAATTGATCTGAAACTATTTGGGCATCTACACACAATGACATTTCTTATTAGAGCCATCTAATAGATTTGTCTATCTGATGGAAAATTGTACTGTGTAGATCAGGCTTAAGAAGCTGAAATGAAAGCTCATTTTAAATCACAAGTTAACCTCCTGCTGTATCTGACTTTGATGCTCTGATTACACACACACACACACACACACACACACACACACACACTGTACACACACACACTGTACACACACACACTGTACACACACACACTGTACACACACACACACACACACACACACACACACTGTACACACACACACACACACACACACACACACACACACACACACACACACACTGTACACACACACTGTACACACACACTGTACACACACACACTGTACACACACACTGTACACACACACTGTACACACACACTGTACACACACACACACACTGTACACACACACACTGTACACACACACACACTGTACACACACACACACAGCTCCTTTTAAATCACAAGTTAACCTCCTGCTGTATCTGACTTTGATGCTCTGATTACACACACACACACACACACACACACACACACACACACACACACACACACACACACACACACACACACACACACACACACACACACACACACACACACACACACACACACACACACACACACACACACACACACACACACACACACACACACACACACACACACACACACACACACACACACACACACACCCCTTGCAGAAGCTCGCAGACAGATATCATGCAATAGGATGCACACAGGTGTACAGAGAGAGATGTTACATATGTAGTGGATGGATGGCTGGCTGAACATATACAGAAACTCTTACCTCCCCCTGACAGAGCCGCTACCAGCCACAGGATTGTCACAGACGAGACCATGCTGCCTCCCTGCAGTGCTTCGGGTTACTGCGAATCCTCTTCACTGCTCCCAATCCTCCCGTGCTAAAGGGTGTGGCGTTTTATACGCAGAATGGAAGGGGGGAGATGGAAAAGATTTTACAGGGGAGGAGGGGGGGGGGGCAGACCAATGAGATCCTGGCCAGGCGAAGATTGGTGCGTCATTTCACAAAAAAGCACATCTATCTCGGCAGCAGAATCATCGGGCCTGCGCCGCCTCACCACCTCGGACCCCCAGGACTTCATCCAGACACAAATAAAAGGAGGGGAGGGTGGGGGGGATCTGCCCCCTGTCACCACCGGGGACCCCCAGGACTTCATCCAGACACAAATAAAAGGAGGGGAGGGTGGGGGGAATCTGCCCCCTTTTCGCCACGGGGACCCCCTTATTTTGTATGCGCGTTAGGATAATAACTCTATTGCTGCTGCTGATTTTACGTTTTTTTTTTCCCCCAGGGAACAGGCGATTTATTGCCAGAAAAATTAGCAGTTCGAGAAACTATGCAAGAACCAAATACTGCGGCGGGAGAAACATACAGATTAACCCTTTCTATAGGAATAGCGGTGGGCTCAGCAGGCAGTCGTGAAGCAGTTTAGAGCCAGTTTACAGGGAGGGTTGTACTGATCATTTGTCCGGTCGTTTTTTTGCAGATGAACTGCGCCCTTCCCCTAGGTAGAATTCTGCATACAGGAAAGTATAAAGCAGTGCACACTGCCAGTCGTTATAGGCCCCTGTCTGGTGCCATAGCAACCACCGGTAGCAGCATTCACAGGGGGTCTCTTCCTATCAGAAGGGTACAGGTTTTTTGTTTTTGCTTTCCTGACTCCTGTTCTAAGAGAGCAGGAGCCCTGAACTCTGGGCTTAAGGCCACATGCCCGGGAAAAAATGTCGATGCATTGTACACCGCCACAAAACCGGGCATGTGGCGCCCTCTGGGTCCTTCACAAAGGTAGGTAACCCCAAGGCTTCTCTGAGCAAGAAGGGTACAGGTAGTTGTCCAGTACTGGGCCTAAGGTGTGAGAGCCAGAGATAGAAGGCCTAGCATAGGCAATGAAGCCTACCTTAACACCCAAGCAGCTCGGGGTGACCCAAAACAATTAGGAAAGTATAGAGGACTAAAAGAGACCAAAAAGCCCCTCCTATTAAAAAGCAATGCTTTGTGCGATTTGCCTTCTTAAAACAGAAGGTATCTACAATAAATAATGCAGCTTTAAGTGAACATCTGTGGTTACCCACAATGCACCACTACTGAATATGCAAATTATCTCGCTATGTCCCTGTAGCCAGGCTTACATCCAGAGCTGCTGGTGTATAGCAAGCCTATAGCTTATACATGTTACAGAGCCACATCAACCCAACATGCAGACAGCCTGTTTTGGACTGTTAGTCCTCATCAGTGCATGCCAGGGAATCGATATGGCTCTATGAGATATAGGAGATATAGGGGGCTAAAAGAGACCAAAAAGCCCTCCTAAAAAGCAATGCTGTTTGGAATTTGCCTTCTTAAAACAGAAGGTATTTGTGATAATTCAACTTTAAAGAGGAACTCCAGTGAAAATAATGTAATAAAAAAATGCTTCATTTTTACAATAATTATGTATAAATGATTTAGTCAGTGTTTGCCCATTGTAAAATATTTTAAATCCCTGATTTATATTCTGACATTTATCACATGGTGACATTTTTACTGCTGGCAAGTGATGTAGCTGCTGCTTTCTGTTTTGGCAGTTGGAAACAGCTGTAAACAGCTATTTCCCACAATGCAACAGGGTTCACAGACAGGAAACTGCCACCACGGTCACTGTACCACGGTCCTCAGAGTTTCTTGTGGGAGGGGTTTCACCACAATATCAGTCATACAGCGCCCCCTGATGGTCTGTTTGTGAAAAGGAATAGATTTCTCATGTAAAAGGGGTATCAGCTACTGATTGGGATAAAGTTCAATTCTTGGTTGGAGTTTCTCTTTAAGTGTGTAACTGTGGTTACCCACAATGCACCGCTGCTGAATATGCCTACCTTGTAATAGACTTTAATGACGGCCCTGTGTCATAGTTTGGCGGTCACAGGAAGTGACCCGTTCTCCAAGCACAAACCACTAGCACTGGCTATGTGGTGGTTGATCTGAATTTAGAAACACACTTCTGTACACCTTGGTGAACAAACATGGTAAAAATACCGACCAATGAGCTGTAGCTATGAAGGAAGTGCTGGCTAAGGGCTGGTACACACCTTCAACTCTGATTGGCCAACCACTGACTGATGTTACCACCTCTATGTCTCATGAGCCTTAATCTACACCATCAGCTCATAGTATTCAAAATCTGTCGGCCCTAAAGCCTAGTACACACTTTCAATTATGATTGGCTAATCAATGACCAATTTTATCACTTTCACATAGTATGAGGGTTTACCTGCACAATCTGCTCATAATGTTCAATATCTGTTGACAATCAAACTACGTGGAGGTGGGAAAATTGGTCAGTGATTGGTCAATCATAATTGAAAGTGTGTACCAGGCTGTATGCTACACGCAAGTGGTACAATTGTCCAATCAAGCTTGACCATAAGCACCCTCTAGCCTGGTACAAATCACTGACCAATTTAACAACTTCCATGAGGTATTAGCAGGGCCGGCCCTAGACTTTTTGCCGCCTGAGGCAAATTTTTTTTAAAAAATTGCCACCGCCGCCCCTCCCCCCCCCCTCGGGGGGGGGGGCGCTCTGGGGGGCCGCCGAGCTGGAGGGGTAGCTGGCAGGACGGGGGTATTGGGCCAGCGGCGGGGAGGGGGGTCGGACCCCCCCCCTCCCTCGCCTGGGTCCCCCGTCCTCCGCTCCCCTCCAGCCTAAATAGACGCAGCCGTATATGTAAGAGGCACGGGCGGGGAGGACACTCACCTCTTCCCAGCATGCGCTCCACTGACATCACTTCCTGCAGCGTTGCAGGAAGTGATGTCAGTGGAGCGCACGCTGGAGCGAGGAGGAGGTGAGTGTCTCCCCGCCCGTGCCTCTTACATATACGGCTGCGTCTATTTAGGCTGGAGGGGAGCGGAGGACGGGGGACCCAGGCGAGGGAGGGGGGAGTCCGACCCCCCTCCCCGCCGCTGGCCCAATACCCCCGTCCTGCCAGCTACCCCTCCAGCTCGGCGGGCCGGCTCCCCGCACCCACGGACGGGCGGGTGCCGCCCCTGGAAATTTGCCGCCTGAGGCAAAAGTTTCACCCCGCCTCATGAGCGGGCCGGCCCTGGGTATTAGTGATTACCTACACCATCTGGGGCTAGTGTACTTTAGGGTACCCAGCAGAGACCCTCATAGGGAACAGCTCTCCAATCACTGTACCCTCTTACAGCATGACGCGTTGTGATTGGCTGAATAGTGTGGGCGGAGTTTACTACAACCTATTGGAAACCTAGCAGTTTGAGAAGGTGCTGTCCACCCAATCACTGCAGCTGAATTTCCCTATGAGGTTTCCTGGTCGGCTTCTTCTTCGCTCCGCCGCGTGGGTCACGTGGTCTGAACTACTGGGCATGCGCAGTACAATCCTGATGACGTTGGCCGGACCACATGACCCGCACGGTGGAACGCACAAGAAGCCGACCAGGAAGCCGACCTGGCGAGGTCAGCTTCTGCAGCGCAGGACAATGGGAGCCACCGGAGCTGCGGTGAGGGCACAGGGTGCCTGCCAGGGGCTGGAGGAAGCCCCAGGTAAGTAGATTTTTTTTTTGAGCCTGGATTTATCCTTTAAAGAGACACTGAAGCGAAAAAAAAATATGATATTATGATTTGTATGTGTAGTACAGCTAAGAAATAAAACATTAAGATCAGATACATCAGTGCAATTGTTTCCAGTACAGGGAAAGTTAAGAAACTCCAGTTGTTATCTCTATGTAAAAAAGCCATTAAGCTCTACGACTTTCAAAGTGGTGGAGAGGGCTGTCTTCTGACTTTTATTATCTCAACTGTAAGTGAACAGTTTTCTTTTCCTCTGCCAGAGGAGAGGTCATTAGTTCACAGACTGCTCTGAAAGACTCATTTTGAATGCTGAGTGTTGTGTAATCTGCACATATTATAGAATGATGCAATGTTAGAAAACACACTATATACCTGAAAATAAAAATATGAGGATATTTTCTTTGCTGCTAATCTTCTAGTAATTATTCATAGTACACAACCAATTCATTATATCATATTTTTTTTTTCACTTCAGTGTCTCTTTAAAGCCTGATACACACTTTCAATCATGATTGGCCACTCGCTGACCAATCTTACCACCTCCAAGTTAGTAAGAGGGTCAAGAGACTTTGAATACTGTGAGCAGATTGTATAGGTAAGTAATCATATTACATGGAGGTGGGAAAATTGGTCAGTGTTTGGCCAATTATAATTAAAGGTGTGTACCAGGCTTTACGATGCATACGTTCAGTTTTGATTGGACAATTTTACCACCTTCATGTTGCATAAATAACAACAGATGTTGAATACTATGCAGAGGCATTGCTAGGATCCTAAGAGATCCAGGGAACTTTTGAGAACTCCAGCTGAAAAAATGGGTGTGGCCATGCACTGAAATTTGAGTGTGATCATGGGTGGAGCCAAATGTACATGAATGTAACAGTGGTAAGTAGGCCTGCCCAGCAAGATGTGGGATGAAGCCCCCTCTCCATTAATACAACACCCCTCCCCCCAAAAAATGCTGCATATCACATAACTAGGCGGAGTTACCTGGCTTCTGTGCTGGCTGGTCTGGCTTTCTGCTGGGTGATCTGGCCTGCTGCCAGTCCGACCCCTATGGCATTCCATGGCCTTCTAGTGAACCCCTTTCCACTGAGGCACCACAACACCCAGCATGCCCCCATAGAAGATTCACATCTCCCAGCATGCCCCCGTAAAGGCATCACAGCACCCAGCATGGCATTACAGCACCCAGTATGCCCACATAGAGGCACCATAGCACCCAGCATACCCCCATTGCTATGGTGCCTCTGTGGGGCAGGCTGAGTGCTGTAATGCCATGCTTGGTGCTGTGGTGCCATGCTGGGTGCTATGGTGCCTCTGTGGGGCATGCTGGGTGCTGTGGTGCCTCTGTGGGGCATGCTGGGTGCTGTGGTGCCTCTGTGGGGCATGCTGGGTGCTGTGGTGCCTGTACTCTGCCTGGGTGACATCCAGGACACCCCAGAATAGATCCGGGGCACGCTGAGTGCTGTAATGCCATGCTGGGTGCTGTGGTGCTTCTGTGGGGCATGCTGGGTGCTGTGTGGTGCCATGCTGGGTACTGAGTGGTGCCATGCTGGGTGCTGTGGTGCTTCTGTGGGGCATGCTGGGTATTCAGTGGTGCCCTTTCTGTCCAGCAGTACACATGTGGCTGAAGAGTGCGACTTATCGAAGCCAGGTTGCCTCCAATTTCCCTTTCAACACAGTCTTGCGCAAAGCGTGTGTGATGTTGCCGTGCAGTGCGGTAACCGTTCCACCGTAAATCGCATTGCACCGAGTGTAACAGGACCCTCAAGCTTATTAACTACATCAGCATACATGTGACATAAATGCATGGAAGACTTGATGGGACTGTCATGATTATCCACCTAGACCGGACTAGAGAGGACAAAGGCTAAATCAAAAATTCAAAGATTATTATTTAGTATTTATATATCGCTGACATCTTCCACAGCGCTGCACAGAGTATATTGTCACTTAAAGAGGAACTCCAGTGATAATAATGTAATAAAAAAGTGCTTCATTTTTACAATAATTTTGTATAAATGATTTAGTCAGTGTTTGCCAATTGTAAAATCTTTCCTCTCCGATTTACATTCTGACATTTATCACACGGTGACATTTTTACTGCTGGCAAGTTGGAAACAGCTGTTATTTCCCACAATGCAACAAGGCTCCCACAGTGTGATGTCAGCACCATGGTCCTGACATCACACTATGGGAGGGGTGTCACCACAATGGGTATCATTCATAAAGCATTTCCACATGCGGAAATGCTGAAAACAGCTGAATTTACCGAGCACTTAGCAAAGTGTTTATTCATAAAAGCTGTTTCCGCGTGAAAAGCTGATATTTCCGAGCAGAGCGATAAATTACCGCCTTGTGCGGTGATTATGTTAACAAATGTCACCATATGTCAATTCATAAAGATTAGAGCAAGCGGTGTCAGCACGGAGATTACCGCTCCCTTGGATGTAGCGATACGCATGCAGAGAACAGCTAAGCTAATGAGACAGACCTCCCAGGCAGCAGCAGCAGTGAGAGCAGAGCAAAAAAAGGCATTCCGCAATACCAAGGCTGTGTTTTTGAACCCCTTGGGTACCTGTTTTCAGATTTATTTCACATCAGAAAGCCTGGCATGTGTAACATTTTTTTGAAGTTCTTCTAAGCTGTGGCAATTGAATTCATTGTTTAGAAAGACTAATAGACAGATTCAGTGCAGATTCAGGGCAAACAGAGGCAGTTTTAAAAAAAAAATGCACATGTAAAGGGATGCTGGGGCTGCCTCTTCTGTAGTAACGCTGTCTCTGGAGGAGAAAATGTATCAACTCGGCAGCTTCTCATGTTTCCGCCAGCCTAC
This sequence comes from Hyperolius riggenbachi, assembly GCF_040937935.1. NCBI lineage: Eukaryota > Metazoa > Chordata > Amphibia > Anura > Hyperoliidae > Hyperolius > Hyperolius riggenbachi. Next base: position 384,030,745 of record NC_090651.1, read on the forward strand.
CGCCTGCCTAGAGTCAGCCTAGTTCGGGAAAACACTGCAGTGCTATCGCAACTGTAAACATTTTTTATGAATGAGCACACAGAAGTCTAAAATACCGAATGCGGTATTTTCCCGCTCAGATTTTTTTCCCGCACTGCTTTTATGAATGATAGACATAATCAGCCATACAGCGCCCCCTGATGGTCTGTTTGTGAAAAGGAATAGATTTCTCATGTAAAAGGGGGTATCAGCTACTGATTGGGATGAAGTTCAATTCTTGGTTACCGTTTCTCTTTGAGGGCTCGTTTCCACTATTGCGTTGCAAAATCGCTGGATGACGATGTATGCGAATTTAACCATGGCAATGCCGGTGTGCTTTTCCATTGATAAAATTCGCATAGCAAAACAGCATGCGAATTTCCTATTAAATACATTAGCGGCGATTCGCATGCATTCCAGCGCTGCGTAATATGTTGGCGCTTTATAAATACAATAAATAAATAAATAAATTCCACTCGCAGGCGAATTCTGCGGCTCTTTTGTGCGTTTTTTCACCGCTGAAAAAAACGCACCTCAACAACGCTACAGTGGAAACAGGCCCATCCACTTGCATTACATGTGCGAATCCGCATGCGTTGGACGCATGCGGATTCGCGATAGTGGAAACGAGCCCTGAGTGTCCCTCAAGGCCCGTTTCCACTTGTGCGAATCTGCATGCTGATTCGCATAGACAATACAAGTGGATGGGACTGTTTCCACTTGTCAGGATTTCTGAGCGTTTTTCTGTGCAGAAAAAAATCTGCATGGCAGAGCCATCAGAATTCGCATACCGCTATGCGATTCGCATACAATGTATTTAATAGGAAATTCGCATGCGGTTTTGGTATGCAAATTTTCATGCGAATTCGCATGAAAACAATGAAAAAGCACACAGGCACTGCCATGGTTGAATTCGCATACATCGTCATCCATGCAAATTCGCGTGCGAAAATTCGCATACACCCGCATGAATTTTTACCACGGTGATTCGCACTGCACCAATGGAAACACACCCTCAGAGGAGCTCACAATCTAGTCCCTACTATAGTCATATGTCTATTTATGTATTGTGTAGTGCAGGTATCATAGTCTGGGGCCAATTTAGACGGAAGCCAATTAACGTATCTGTATGTTTTTGGGATGTGGGTGGAAACTGGAGTGCCCGGAGGAAGCCCACACAGACAAGGGGAGAGCATACAAACTCTGTGCAGATAGTGCCCTGGCTGGGATAAGAACCAGGGACCCAGCGCTGCAAGGCGATACCGCTAACCACAACAACGCCATCCTGCTGCCCACACAAGTGCATGCCATGGCTGGTGCAAATCAAGCTTTTTAGTAGCGTTTTCAAAACCGCTACCGCCTGTGAAAAAGCTTGGCTAATGTATCTCAATGGGATGGTGCACACAAGAGGTTTGAGGTTTTTAGCAAACTGCAAACGTTGCTCCTGCAGCATTTTTGTGGTTTGCAGAAGCGTTTCTGCCTCAATGTAAAGTAAAGAAAGAGCTCAAACCGCTCTGGAAAAAGCTAGATCAGAGCGGTTTCCAGGCGTTTTTGTTACAGAAGCTGTTCAGTAACAGCTTTTACTGTAACAATATATGAAATCTGCTACACAAAAACGCTCCAAAAAACGCTAGGCATGTGTAGAAAACCTCTCTATATATGCCTAGAATCGCTCTGCAATCTGCTTCAAAAACCTCTCGTGTTTTGCGGATCTGCTAGAAGTTTTTGGTGTGCACTGGGCCTGAGTGTCTTTATACGTTGGCTATAAATCCGACTAGGGAAGGTTAATGAGATGCTAATAATTATTTGTTCCTGGAAATTTCATTTCATCATTTATGCCTCTTGGAATTCCAATGGCTGCATTGGATTGGTCCATTTCCAAACCAGCATAAAATAATTAGTATCTTATTGAGCTTCACCCGAGTGCCGTCACCACGAATATTAAACTTTCATTATAACTTTTAAAACATTAACATTCACAATGTAACAGCTAACCATTAACCAGTCCTCAGGGGACAATATAGTAAATCACTCTCATATTTTATTTTCAATTATAACTTTTTTTTAATAACATTGCATCATTCTGCCATATTTGCAGTTTAGAAACCACACTCTGTCTTTAAAGCTATATAAAAAAGCAGAAATAATGACCCTTTTAACTTTCCTGCAGTAAAACCTTATATCAAGCTGTCTCTCACTGTTTCATGGCTGTTTAAAACCAGCCTAGCGTTATGGACGAGCTCAGCTCGTCCAGTACCGCAAGGCTGGGTATCTCAGCCCCTTTTTTTAAAACACGCAGCTAGCACTTTATTCGCCGCCGATTCGCCGCTACTCGCCGTGAAAGAGAGCCCCCCCCAGACCCATAGCGCAGCCTGGCCAATCACCGCCAGGCTGCGCTATGGGGTGGATCAGGACTCCCCCTGACATCATGGCGTCGATGACGTCATTCCGATCGTCGCCATGGCGACCAGGGAAGCCCTAACAGGAAATCCCATTCAGAGTGGGATTTCCTGTTGGGTGTGATCGCCGGTGGCGATCGGAGGGGTGGGAGGGATAGAGCAGGGATGGGGGAATCATGTAGCTAGTGCTAGGCTAGCTACATGATAAAAAAAATTAGGTGAAAAAAAAACACCCGCGCCCGAGCACCGCAAAAAATCAAATCGCCAGGGTGGTTAAAGAGACACTGTAACATCAAAAAGTTCCCCTGGGGGGTACTCACCTCGGGAGGGGGAAGCCTCAGGGTCCCAATGAGGCTTCCCACGCCATCCTCCGCCCCACGGGGGTCTCGCTGCAGCCCTCAGAACAGCCGCCGACAGACCCGACAGCCTGTTCAATATTTACCTTTCCAGGCTCCGGCGGATCGTTGGTAACCAGTCTTATCACCCGAACGATAGTCTGTACACACGTCGGATTTGACGCGAAAATGTCCGAACGACGGAACGTTCAAACGACGGGTCGTTTGCTAAAATCCGACGTGTGTATGGGCCTTTAGTCGTGAAGAGGGCTGTTATCTGACTTTTATTATCTCAACTGTTCCTGGACTATTTACTTTTCCTCTGCTAGAGGAGAGGTCATTACTTCACAGACTGCTCTGAAAGACTCATTTTGAATGCTGAGTGTTGTGTAATCTGCACATATTATAGAATGATGCAATGTTAGAAAACACACTATATACCTGAAAATAAAAGTATGAGAATATTTTCTTTGCTGCTAATCTTCTAGTAATTATTCATAGTACACAACCAATTCACTATATCATATTTTTTTTTTTTCGCTTCAGTGTCTCTTTAAAATAAACTATGCCCTGGATGATGATTTTTACATACAGTGCTGCCCGTAAGTATTCATACCCCTGGCAAATTTTGACTTAAAGTTACTTTTATTCAACCAGCAAGTCATTTTTTGACGGGAAATGAGATAGGTGTCTCCCAAAAGATAAGAAGATGATGTACAAGAGGCCTTATTGTGGAAAAAAAGCATTTCTCAGCTTTTATTTACATTTGAGCAAAAAGTGTCCAGTCCAAAATAGTCCAGGAGCATCCCCTGCACTAAGCAGACATTACCTGCACTAAGCAGTAAACCCTAGAGGAGCATCCCCTGCACTAAGCAGACATTTCCTGCACTAAACAGGAAACCATAGAGGAGCATCCCCTGCACTAAGCAGACACTACCTGCACTAAGCAGGACACCTTAGAGGAGCATCACCTGCACTAAGCAGACATTACCTGCACTAAACAGTAAACCCTAGAGGAGCATCCCCTGCACTAAGCAGACATTTCCTGCACTAAGCAGGCAACCCTAGTGGAGCATCTCCTGCACTAAGCAGACATTACCTGCACTGAGCAGGCAACCCTAGAGGAGCATCACCAGCACTAAGCAGACATTTCCTGCACTAAGCAGGCAACCCTAGAGGAGCATCTCCTGCACTAAGCAGACATTACCTGCACTGAGCAGGCAACCCTAGAGAAGCATCCCCTGCACTAAGCAGACATTACCTGCACTAAGCAGGCAATCTTAGAGGAGCATCACCTGCACTAAGCAGACATTACCTGCACTAAGCAGGCAACCCTAGAGGAGCATCCCCTGCACTAGGCAGACATTACCTGCACTAAGCAGGCAACCATAGAGGAGCATCCCCTGCACTAAGCAGACACTACCTGCACTAAGCAGGACACCTTAGAGGAGCATCACCTGCACTAAGCAGACATTACCTGCACTAAACAGTAAACCCTAGAGGAGCATCCCCTGCACTAAGCAGACATTTCCTGCACTAAGCAGGCAACCCTAGAGGAGCATCTCCTGCACTAAGCAGACATTACGTGCACTGAGCAGGCAACCCTAGAGGAGCATCACCAGCACTAAGCAGACATTACCTGCACTAAGCAGGCAACCCTAGAGGAGCATCACCTGCACTAAGCAGACATTACCTGCACTAAGCAGGCAATCTTAGAGGAGCATCACCTGCACTAAGCAGACATTACCTGCACTAAGCAGGCAACCCTAGAGGAGCATCACCTGCACTAAGCAGACATTACCTGCACTAAGCAGGCAATCTTAGAGGAGCATCACCTGCACTAAGCAGACATTACCTGCACTAAGCAGGCAATCTTAGAGGAGCATCACCTGCACTAAGCAGACATTACCTGCACTAAGCAGGCAATCTTAGAGGAGCATCACCTGCACTAAGCAGACATTACCTGCACTAAGCAGGCAACCCTAGAGGAGCATCACCTGCACTAAGCAGACATTACCTGCACTAAGCAGGCAATCTTAGAGGAGCATCACCTGCACTAAGCAGACATTACCTGCACTAAGCAGGCAATCTTAGAGGAGCATCACCTGCACTAAGCAGACATTACCTGCACTAAGCAGGCAATCTTAGAGGAGCATCACCTGCACTAAGCAGACATTACCTGCACTGAGCAGGCAACCCTAGAGAAGCATCCCCTGCACTAAGCAGACATTACCTGCACTAAGCAGGCAATCTTAGAGGAGCATCACCTGCACTAAGCAGACATTACCTGCACTAAGCAGGCAACCCTAGAGGAGCATCCCCTGCACTAGGCAGACATTATGTGCACTAAGCAGGCAACCCTAGAGGAGCATCCCCTGCACTAGGCAGACATTATGTGCACTGAGCAGGCAACCCTAGAGGAGCATCCCCTGCACTAAGCAGACATTACCTGCACTAAGCAGGCAACCATAGAGAAGCATTACCTGCACTAAGCAGACATTACCTGCACTAAGCAGGCAACCCTAGAGGAGCATCCCCTGCACTAAGCAGACATTACCTGCACTAAGCAGGCAACCATAGAGAAGCATTACCTGCACTAAGCAGGTAACCCTAGAGGAGAATCACCTGCACTAAGCAGACATTACCTGCACTAAGCAGGCAACCCTAGAGGAGCATCCCCTGCACTAAGCAGACATTCCCTGCACTAAGCAGACACTCTCACACTCTCAGGCCTGGAACCTACTAGAGCGGTTTTCTGAGCATTTAGAGAGCGCTTTAAATTGCTAGCGATTTCCCTAAACTCTCTGCCAATGTAAATAAATGTAACAAATCCCACAGTATCGATTGCGATTAGCGAATCGCAATCACAGGACATTCAGTATTTTGGGAGCGTTTGCGCTTCACTGTACAGTGTTGAAGCGCTGGTAAATCGCTCATGAATCACTACATATAGCGATCTGTGTGCGATTTTATATTACTGCACACTAAAACAAAAATTAAAATAAATTGAAAGGACCAACCTGAATTAAAATCGCAAATCACTATCACAATCGCTGGCAAAAAGCTGACAGTTTTTAAAATCGCTACCAAAATCGGCAGGAAACGCTCATGAAATCACTTACCAAACGCTAATTAAAAATGCTAGCGATTGCGGCAGGGATTTGCGATTTGTAGTGGTTCCAGGCCTCACTCTGCTGGGAGGAAGGCGGAGCCAGGCATTCGTCTGCTGCAGATATGACTAATGTAACTCATTTAAAATGCCTGAGAAATCTCTCGAGGGGATTCTATTTTTATCAACAAGAGTGGAACATCATTGTTAAGCAGCACATGCAATGATAGAAGTATCATGTTATACTAGATGGTGCTGGGGAGACGCCTCATCCTCCTCTGACGGGATACTGCAGCCACGTCTGGCACTGAGCATTGCTCTCTGCTTCCCATTGTCTTACTGAATCCTACACACTCTGCTCATAGCAGGAACGGTACAGGAGGGAGGGAACTTCCATCTCTCTGCCCTTCACTGACACAGCAGGTAGACTGCACTGATAATTGTAATTAGCCAGGCCCAGACTTACATCACTGGAGCCTATAGGCACAGATGTCCTGGCACCCTAGACACCACCCTCCATGCATGCAGGCCCAGACTTACATCACTGGAGCCTATAGGCACAGATGTCCTGGCACCCTAGACTCCGCCCTCCATGCATGCAGGCCCAGACTTACATCACTGGAGCCTATAGGCACAGATGTCCTGGCACCCTAGACTCCGCCCTCCATGCATGCAGGCCCAGATTTACATCACAGGAGCCTATAGGCACAGATGTCCTGGCCCCCTAGACTCCGCCCTCCATGCATGCAGGCCCAGACTTACATCACTGGAGCCTATAGGCACAGATGTCCTGGCACCCTAGACTTCCCCATCCATGATTCTGCAAACCCACCACCAAACTATACCACATGTGTGCTGGCTGGCCCAGCTGTCACTTCTGCCTTACTTACCATGCCCGCCGGGCTGTGTAGTTGGAATCGAGGAGTCGGAGCAATTTTGGGAACCTGAAGTTGGAGTCGGAGGTTTCAATAAACTGAGGAGTCTGAGTCAGATGATTTTTGTACCAAATCCACAGCCCTTGTAAAAATTAGACTAAGGAGTCGGAGTCGAGAAGTCGGAACAATTTTGGGTACCTGGAGTCGGAGGTTTCATAAACTGAGGAGTCGGAGTCTGATGATTTTTGTACTGACTCCACAGCCCTGCATGCCCGTCATAGGTAGCTACAGGTGCCCTTTAGTAATAGGCAGCCAGAGGAACCTCAGTATTAAGTAGCTAGTGGTGCCCCCGACTGAAGGGAGATCTTGTCAGTGGAATGCTGAGTCAGGTGAGTAACCTCTTACTTACATTCTGCTCGGGACTCTGCATAGGGAATAAGGAAGGGAGCCGCCTCGTCATCATCAGGCGCCTGTAGGCACATGCCTACAGTGCCTTATGGTAAATCCGGCACTGTAATCAGCTGATTACGATTACAGGGAATTTCACGGAAATTTTCGTAATTGCACCCATTCGTAATTATTATTTGCAAATTCAGTTGATTTCATGTAATCATGCATAACTTTGTATTATTATTATTATTATTATTATTATTATTGTGGGTAGAAGTTAAAAAAAAACAAAACAATTTCAAAAATAGCTTGTAGTTTTTGAGAATGCAAAGGAAACAGTTTTTAAACTCAGAAAAAATACAGTTAAAAAAACATTTTTCCTTTGCATTTTTACATGCAAATTTCTCAAAAACTACAAGGTCTTTTTGTAAAAAAAAAAATTCGACTTGCACCCACTTTTCTCCCTAACATATGTGGCAATAGCATGTATCGGGACTTTCCCATTAATCGCTAAAGTCGGCATAAAATTACGGTAAAATTAAGCCAAATTACGAATGATTACAATTACAGATGAAATTACGATTTTCCCTGAAATTTCACATTACGATTTCACATCATAACTACGAATTTTGATGAAAAATGATATATACAGTATGTGAAATTTGTGCTCATCACTAGACAGCATCCCTCTTACTACACGCCGTCTACAGCTAGGAGCACCTGTCACCTTCCAAGAACCTGCTTCATCACTTGACCAAACTCACATGATGAAGAAACTGCTAGTGGTGGCAGCCTGGACCAAGTATACTTCAGCCCTTCTAAGGAAAACGGGCGCCGTCAATCTGGGTGTAGCAGTTAAAGTGAACCAGATGCAAAGATACTCACATCAGGTTAGATACTTGCCTGTGGAGAGGGAAGGCTCTGGAGCTCTACCGGTTCTTACAATGTTCCACTGATGTCCCCTGGTGATATAATGGGGGGGGGGGGGGGGGGGGGGGTAGCTGAATTCAGGCCAGAAGCTGCAGTACTGTACAGAGAGCTGCTAGGAGCTGCTCAGGTCATTGGGAGAGCCTGGGTTTGTCTTGAGAGCCCAGTCTTGGACACAACTGCTGGCAGCTGTTACATCATTGGGTGAATCCAGTCTTGGAGAGAACTGCTGGGAGCACTGAGGGATCCTGAGTTGAGACCAGGAGGCTGCAGTATTGGGGGGGGCAGCTCTAGGGCCTCCTCCCGCCACGTCATCAATCCATGACTGATCGATGACGCGGCGGGAGAAGGCCCTAGAGCTGCACAGCCGCAATCGCGTCTCTGCAGACTGCGCAGCTGAGGCCATCTGTAGCGGCCATATTGCGAGGGGACCCGACCGGGGGGGGGGGGGGGGGCTATTCTACTGGGGGGCAAGGCAGAATGAATGGGAGGGTGTGGAAGACGTCCTCCATACATCCAGAATTTAAAAAGGTAGTGTAATGATCCGCTCTGCTGTCTGCACAGACATACAGCTTTTTGACCATTTTGTAGGTCTGAGTGCTGCAGGTCCCTGGAAAGGAGACCTGTCTTCACTCTGCAAGTTTCAGAGTTGCTCTGCTGGTGAGGAATTTGCATCCACTTGTCATGCAAATTGCTTAGCTGCTTACTTTGATGGCTTGCAGTATAAATACCATTTCTTCCCAGAATTCCCTGTTGGTCGTAGAGGTTTGTTCCTGCTAACTTACCTGGAGTGTCAGCCTTTGCTAATTGTGTGCTAAGATTATCAGAGTAATTCCTTAGGAGTGCACTAGCATTCCTTCTAGCGTAGTCAGGTTGTAATTATCTGTTTTGCCTTGTACTGTCTATCTGTTGCGATTGTCTTGTCGCCAGCGGCGGTCGACAGGAAATTGTTCTGTCTGTTGGGATCGCATCCGCCCTAGCGGTAGTGGCGGTGGTTCCTTCTGTACTCTGCCTTAGGAATGCTAGCCAGAGCAGCGGTTGCTACTGGTTGCTCCATCTGTCTGTCTGTCTGGATCGCATCCGCCCTAGCGGTAGTGGCAGTGGTTCCTTCTGTACTCTGTCTGGGAGTGTAGGCCAGAGCTGCGGTTGCTACTGGTTACTCCTTCTGTCTGTCTTGTCTGGAACGAACGCTTGCTGTAGGCTCGGTGAGGTAACCGTTTAGCAAGCGTTCGCGTTCTCTATTCATTTTCGTGTTACATTGGTTAGTTAGGGTGGCATGCTTGTCACTGGGCGCCTAATGTGCGGTGACCGTGTTTTAAACGCGTTCTCTGTTGCGAATGAGTGCGGAGTTCGCGTTTAGCTAGCGTTTGTTATTTTCTTTGACGTTCTGATCATTGTTGTTTGCTGTGTCTTTCTCGCTACACTTGTGCTCTTTCTCTACTTGGTCTTGTGTCACTGTTGGCAATCGTCACGCTTGCGGTTGCGTTCCCACTTGGTTTCCGCTGTTGTGTGTTCACCGTCGCCGGGTGGCGACTAGATTGGTGGACACACATACATTCTGTCTCTGTGCTCACTTTTCTCTCTACAGGTGCATTGCACCAAAGCTGGGTTCTATCGTTTAATACGCTTGTGGAGGACTTCCGCAGTGTCAGCGCACATCTTGTGCGCTGACCACGGAGATAATTCCGCAATCGTTACAGGTATTTAACTTTTTTAAGCATTTTCAGCTCATAAGTGCTTTAACCTCTTCCTAACCACAGGTTCTTCCTCTTAAAAACCAGAGCAATTTTCACATCACGCTCCTCCCATTCATTCGCCAATAACTATTAATACTTATCACACAGAAATAATCTCTACATTGTTTTTTTTCACCACAAATTACGCTTTCTATGGGTGGTATTTTTTTGTTAAGAATTATTTTATTTTATATGCATTTTAAAGGGAATAATAAGAAAAAAAAAGTAAAATCATTATTTCTCAGTTTCCAGCCATTATAATTTTAAAATAAAACTTTCGCTGTGGATAAAAGCCACACATTTTATTTGCTCATTTGTCCTGGTTATTACACCATTTAAATTGTGTCCCCAGTACAATGTATGGTGACAATATTTTATCTGGAAATAAAGGTGTATTTTTCCAGTTTTGCGTTTGTCACTAATTACAAGCCTTTATTTGCAAAACTAACAATAATATACCCTCATGACATACATATTAAAAAGTTCATAAGGTATTTATTTATTTATTTTTATATGGGTCATTTTTTTTTTTTTTTTTACAAGTGTTTTATTTTGGTAGGGATGTAATGCATTAAAATGTAATAACATTGTATGTATTTATATCTAAAAAGTATATGTGGGGAACATTTTTACTGTTTACAATGCTCGGAAGTAGAAAGTGTATCTGTTTACGTTTGTTTGGTGAATAAAATGCCGGCGTCACGCTGACGCCAGATTTTCATTCATTACAGGCAATGCTATCAGGTTAGGGAACAAGCTTCTCCCATTCTCAGATCACTAAACGCTGGGATTTCGGCGGAAACGAACAGTGGTAATGCGGCATTCGGGAGCAGCGAGGTAAACAAAGCGTTTAGGTGTATTTACACCCCCGGTCATGAAGTGTTGTGCTGGGGGGGGGCACAAATACACAATACAGCGGTCAGGTAAAGGTTAATAGCTAAATTGAAGAGCACTGGTCCCAGTACTGACCCCTGTGGGACCCCACTGCTAACAGTCACCCAGTTTGAGTATGACCCATTGTTGTAAAATCTGTCAGGACGGGAAATATTTCCCCGCACCGGATTTGTCCAGAGAGCAGAAGGCCGGGTGATTGGGCAGAACTCCTCGACACATCCAGTTCACGTTTCCGGTATGGCTTCTGCTTTTGCTGGCTAATGATATCGCCTGAGCTGCTTGCCTTTCTCTTGTGGAAATGAAGGGGTGTGCGGGCGTGGCCAGCAACAGCATCACAGTGCGTCCATCCCCTCCGCCTCTGTTTCGGCATGAGTTATGATAATTATACGCATGGCCTGCAGGCTGCCTTTCTCCTGCTTCAATAAATACCAGCTAATAGCCCTTGAAGGAAACCTATCGCCAGTGAAGTATGAAGGCCGACAAGGCTGACCTGAGTCTGAATAATGCCGTTTGGCTGGACGGAGAGCTGATCTTCTGCCTGTATATCAGTTTCTGTGTCCCTGGCTGAAGCCAGTTAGCAGACGTTAGACTTCAGGTGGCCGTAATGACCGTTCTGATCTTTAGGGCCTGAAGTTTGCCGTCAGTCTCGTGACAGTCCGGGCGCCCCGTACGATCACACTATTAATAGATAAATTGTCTGAAAACCAGTTTGAAGTTTGTCCGCAGAGCTTGTGGGACTGAGTTAATCGCTGCCCGATTCCTTGAATATAATTAAAGAGAACCAAAAGCGAGGCTGCCATATTTATTTCCTGTTAAACAATACCAGTTGCCCGGCTGTCCTGCTGATCTCTTTGCCTGCAGTAGTGTCTGAATCGCACACCTGAAACAAGCATGCAGCTAATCCAGACACACTTCAGTCAGAGCAACTGATCTGCTGCATGCTTGTTCAGGGGTTATGGCTTAGGCTGCATTTCCACTTGTGCGGTGCGAATCGCCGCTGTAAAAATTCGCATGCGGATGCGAATTTCGCATGCGGGTGTATGCGAATTTTCATACGAAGTCGCATGCGAATTCGCATGGATGACGATGTATGCGAATTTAACCATGGCAGTGCTGGTGTGCTTTTTCCATTGTTTCTATGCGAATTCGCATGAAAATTCGCATGAAAATTCGCATACCCAAACCGCATGCGAATTTCCTATTAAATGCATTGTATGCGATTCGCATAGCGGTATGCGGTATGCGAATTCTGATGGCTCTGCCATCCGGATTTTTTCTGCACAGAAAAACGCACAGGAATCCTGACAAGTGGAAACAGTCCCATTCACTTGTATTGCTATGCGAATTTGCATGCGAAAAACGCATGCGAATTCGCGATAGTGGAAATGAGCCCTTAATGTATTAGAGGTAGAGGATCAGCAGGACTGCCAGGCAGTCTGCATTGTTTAAAGGATACCCGAGGTGACATGTGACATGATGATAGACAGGTGTATGTACAGTGCCTAGCACACAAATAACTACGGTGTGCCCTTTCAATTCTTTCTCTGCCTGAAAGAGTTAAATATCAGATAAGTAAGTGGCTGACTCAATCCTGACTCAGACAGGAAGTGACTACAGTGTGACCCTCACTGATAAGAAATTCCAACTATAAAACACTTTCCTAGCAGAAAATGGCTTCTGAGAGCAGTAAAGAGCTAAAAGGGTCAATAGTTTATAGATTTTAGCTCTGGCAAACGTCAATGAATGTGTCATTGAGCAGAAACAATAAAACAGTTAAAACTTAAAAAGTAGATTTAAAAAAAAAACCCTGTGGAATAACAGTCATTTTTAGGAGAAGGAAGATGGATACAATAGTTTATTTCATTAGTGTATTTTCGCCTCGGGTGTCCTTTAACCACTTCAGGAACAAATGAATTTTCACATACTAGCACTGCTCCCATTCATTCGCCAATAACTTTATTACTACTAATCACACCTAAATGATCTATATATTGTATTTTTCAGGACAAATTAGGCTTTTATTGTGTGATAATTTTGTTTAGTAATTACCTTATTTTCAATGCATTTTAAAGGGAAAAGTAGAGGAAAAAAAAACCTGAAAAACACACTATTTCTCCATTTAGATCAGGGGTCTCTAGATCAGGGGTCTCAAACTCGCAGCCCGCGGGCCATTTGCGGCCCTCGATACAATATTTTGTGGCTCTCGCCGGCAAAAGCTTCCTTTTATAGTTCGCTTCAGTGCTCCCAAGTAAACCGCTTTCAGCTTCAGCTCTGCCCCTCCTGACGTCAATCGCCGCACGGATCGCCGCCTTTCCCCGCCCCTCTCTGTGAAGGAAGAGTGAGAGGGGCGGGCAGGGGCGGGCAGTGGCGGCGATGCGCCGCAATTGTGAAATTCCTTATGCGGCCCAGCCTCATCCTGACTTTGCCTCCTGCGGCCCCCCAGGTAAATTGAGTTTGAGACCCCTGATTTAGATCCATTATAGCTTTACAATAAACAGTGCTAACTGTAAGTGAAACTCACTAATTTTATTTGCTTATTTATCCTGGTCACACCATTTAGATTATGTTCCTAGCACAATGTATGGTGACAATATTGTATTTGAAAATAAAGGTGTCTTTTTTTTCTGTTTTGCGTTTTTGTTTTCTCATTGTACACCATTGATGATTATAAGACCTTATTTGCAAAAATTATTTTGGTACAGCATATGCAAAAATGTAATTGCCTTTGATTCGGTTTGCGACTAAAAAGAATACACAAGACATGGGCCTCAACCTTAAGGCCTCTTTCACAGTGGGACGTTGCGTTTGATGCAATGTTAAAGTCCCCAGCCATCACACACTGATTGCTAATAGACTAAGAGGCCCCTCCATCCCTCCCACCCCAGCCGTCACACACGGATTGCTAATAGACTAAGAGGCCCCTCCCATCCCTCCCACCCCAGCCGTCACACACTGATTGCTATTACACTAAGAGGCCCCTCCCCCATCCCTCCCACCCCAGCCGTCACACACTGATTGCTATTAGACCTAGAGGCGCCCCAGGGCCCCAACACCTTAATCTCTAGTTATTTGGCTCTGCAATCACTGCAGTGTATCCCCTTTTCTTATTTCTCTCTGCTTCAAACACAATAGGGGAATGAAAGCTGAGTGAGTTCTGCGCCCCCTCCTACACTGCACCCTGAGGCTGGAGCCTCTCTCGCCTCTGCCTCGGCCCGGCCTTTTGTGTGTCCCTCCTACACTGTGCCTTGAGGCTGGAGCCTCTCTCGTCTCTGCCTCGGCCCGTCCCCCCCTACTACCCTGCGCCCTGAGGCTGGAGCCTCTCTCACCTCTGCCTCAGCCTTGCCCTGCACCCCCTCCCACACTGCGCCCTGAGGCTGGAGCCTATCTCGCCTTTGGAGCCTATCTCGCCTCTGCCTCATCCCCACCTTGCGCCCCCTCCTACACTGTGCCCTGAGGCTGGAGCCTCTCTCACCTTTGCCTCAGCCTTGCCCTGCACCCGCTCCTACACTGCGCCCTGAGGCTGGAGCCTATCTCGCCTCTGCCTCGTCCTGGCTTACATGAGCCGCAAGCTGCACGGCCCAGAGACGGCATTAGGAAATGGTATTATGTGTAGGAGTTGCGGAGCCATTGCCATGGCTGCAGCCGCAGTGACATCACCGGTTACTCTCATATGATGAGTTTATCGGACATTATATCAGCAGTGTAAGCACTGGCGTCCTCTTTGTTTCCCGTCCTCCTGTGCTCCCGCCTCTAATAAGGTCATCTTCCATGCAACAGTCAATAAAATGAGATCATTAGAGACTCGGTCCTGGGATGTTTGTCTGCACATTATTATTTATGATATGGGGTGGGGGAGGGTCGATAGGAAGGAAAACATCCATCAGAAACACAACCGTCAGCGGCGAGGCCACGGGAGAGTCATGTGACAGCAAAGCGTGGGGGAATATGCTGTCTATGAATGCAGCAAGGAATACATGAAATATAAATTATACTTACAGTTTATGGGCAGGTCCAAGCTTATTCACTCAACTCGGCCCGCAGAGCCATGTTTGGCCTAGTCTAGACCAGTGCTGCTCATCACGACCTCGTGATCACGGAATAGCCGTAATTCACCAGCATTTTTTCACTATTGCCCGCCGTGATCCGATTCTGTGAATTCAATCACGGATTTGGCCATGGTTACTAGTAATCGGAACGCGATCACGGTCGGGATCGCGTAAAAATATCCATTATTAAACCAGCCGACTTTAGCAGTCAATAGCAAAATCACTTACATGCTACAGTATAAACACCAAACTTGCAAGATATGTTGAACAGTGAGAACAAGGGAATTTTTTTTTTTTTTCAAAAAGACCTTATACTTTTTGAGAAAATCAATTTTAAAGGATCAAAGGAAATTTCAAAGGAAAAAGTATACATGTAAATGCGGTAAATACATTAACTGTCATTACCGCACTTAAATGTACACTATTTTCCTTTGAACCTTTAAAATCGATATTCTCAAAAAGTATAAGGTCTTTTTGAAAAAAAAAATTCACCATATATATCAGTGGGAATATTAGAGAAAACACCTACCCTGCTCTCTGTTTGATCCTTCACTGCTCAGCCTGCTTGTTATCAGCCCTGATAAAATCCCCGACTGAGCATTCAGTCTGGCTTTGCTCAGGAATCATTCTAGCTGAGTCTGTCTTCTCTGGTGTCTTTTCAAGCCCAAGCCTGCCCCCTCTGGCTCTGCTATAATGACTCAGCTATGATGATTCCTGAGCAAAGCCAGACTGAATGCTCACTGGGGGATTTTATCAGGGCTGATAACAAGCAGACTGAGCAGTGCAGAATGAAACAGAGAGCAGGGTAGGCGTTTTCTCTAATGTTCCCAGTGATATATATGGTAAAGTACATGAGGGTGCTTCGTCTCTGGTTCATATCCTGCAAATTTGCTGTTTATAGCATGTAAAAGGGCTTTGCTATTAACCGCTAAAGTTGGCGGGTTTTGGCGGGATTTAATCACCAATACTTTTTCATGGGAAACTTCAAATTCGATTTTCTCAAAAACTATAAACTATAAACTTTTTGAATTTTTTTTTGTAAGTTGTAGCCACTGATCACCTTTAAAATCTATGCAATTTTGGGGATTTTAGCATGTATGTGGGATTTGCTATTTGCTATTAACGTTAAAGGGGAACTGAAGAGAGAGGGATATGGAGGCTGCCATGTTTATTTCCTTTTAAGCAATACCAGTTGCCTGGCAGCCCTGCTGATCCTCTGGCTCTAATACTATTAGCCATAGCCCCTGAACAAGCATGCAGCAGATCAGGTGTTTCAGACTTTAAAGTCAGATCTGACAAGACTAGCTGCATGCTTGTTTCTGGTGTTATTCAGATACTACTGCAGAGAAATAGACCAGCAGGGCTGCCAGGCAACTGGTATTGATTAAAAGGAAATAAATATGGCAGCCTCCGTATACCTCTTACTTCAGTTCCCCTTTAAAGGAAAATCCGGATCACGGCGTGATGTCAGATGTTAGAGGCAATCACGGCAAAAGAGTGGAATCCGTGATTGGGGGTATCTGAGCATCACTAGTCTACTCTAGACCACCAGACAATCTTAATTGGAGGTTTAAAGCGGAACTAAAATATTGTGTGAAATATTAATAAAAAGCACACAACCAGCTTCTCCTTGTCTCCCTATACACATTCATTTAATTTCCGCCCCTCCCCACCACCGCAATCACAGGATTTTAATTGTTTTTAGGCTTCCGGGAACCAGGCAAGATGGCCGTGGCGGTACCAAAGTACTTCCGGGTCATTGCGCGTCACCAGTACGCATTCACTTGCTCCAGATAACGTGCACAAGAGGACTGCAGCAATGAACATGCTCAGTTTGTCCTCTCGTCCTCTCCCTCTCCTGCTCGTTCTGGTTACAAAAAAGCAGCATCAAGGAGCACGGATTGGCTGCGGTGGGGTGGAGAAAGAGCGGAGACTTGGGACAGAGGCAAGGAATAGAGGTCACACAGGCAGAAGCGCACAAGCCTGATCTTAGCATCGACTTGTTAGTCGATAATTTTAACGGCAAGAATTTGGGACCGGGAGAGCCACAAAAAAGATACATAAACTGCGCAGAGGTATGTGAGCCTTAAAGGTACATACCCAAATTATCAAATTGTTGCCAAAAACCTTTCTTCAATTCCGCTTTAAGCCCTCAATCACGGGGAAGCCATGTGGGGGAGGGAGTGGGAAAGCACTAGACTCCAGGGAACTGTATAGGGGAGGGATACCTGGGAACTATATAGGGAAGGGCTGGGGGCACAATAGACACCAGGGAACTGTATAAAAGAGGGGGGGGGGAGCCACTAGACACTAGGGAACTGTATAAAGGAGAGAGGGGAGCCACTAGACACCAGGTAACTGTATAAAGGAGAGAGGGAAGCCGCTAGACACCAGGGAACTGTATAAAGGAGAGAGGGGGGCCACTAGACACCAGGGAACTGTATAAAGGAGGGAGGGGAGCCACTGAAAACCAGGGAACTGTGTAAAGGAAAGAGAGGAACCACTAGACACCAGGGAACTGTATAAAGGAGGGAAGGGGGCCACTAGACACAAAGGAACTGTAAAGGAGGGAGCTGAGCCACTAGACACCAGGAAACTGTATAAAGGAGGGAGGGGGCCACTAGACACCAGGAAACTGTATAAAGGAGGGAGGGGAGCCACTAGACACCAGGGAACTGTATAAAGGAGGGAGGGGAGCCACTAGACACAAGGGAACTGTATAAAGGAGGGAGGGGTCCACTAGACATCATTTATTAATTTACAAAAACACCTACTAAACAGAAGTTGCTCAGCCCAGGTGACAAATTTGTGTGCAAACAAGTAGGGAAGCTGGCTTGCATCTTTATACAAATCCTTTTCATCAAGTGCCTAAAGAATAAAGGTAAAATTGAGAATCTTCCAGGAGGAGATGGACTAGTCCAAAGTGTGTCAGGTCTGACAGCTTTTTACGACCTATTATAAGTGACAGGAACAGGCATGCAAAGTCATTTATAGTGCTTGTTACTCTGGGAGAAATGTACATTTAGGCTGGTTTCACAGTGGGACGTTACAGGCGCACGTTAGAGCAGCCTGTAACGCAGCCCACCGCACAATAATGAAAAATCAATGGGCTGTTCACAGTGCCCACGTTGCGTTACATAGTAACGCTGCGCCACCAGACAACGTACTGCATGCAGTACTTTCTAAGCGGCATGGCCGCGTTAGACTGCTTGCACATGCTCAGTAATATTGGGGAGGAGCGGAGAGCAGCCAGGCACATGGCTAATTAATATTCACTGCACTCAGTGACGTGCAGTGTTTACTTCTTGGAACGGCCGCTCTGTGCGGCGATTGGCCGGCGGGACCACGTGATGCCGCATGCGTCCAAGAGTACGCATCACGGCATCACGGACGCCAGAGTGAGCTGCACAACGCGGCTCACTCTGACGTCCACACCAGAGAGCACCAGGCCTTGCGTTAGGGGCACGTTATGCGACCTTAACGTCCCCTAAAATGCAGCGTCTTCGTGTGAAACTAGCCTTAGAGTTTGTTCACACTGCTTTTGGGTTTATTTAAGCGCCGGTGATTTTCAAAATCGCCCTAAAAGCGCTCATGCCATGATTCCCTATGAGAGAGTTCACATCTGAGCGGTTTGATTCCGATCCGCTCACCAAAGCGCTGCCTGGACTATTTTGGGGGGATTTGCCTATAATGGAAGGTATGAGGAAATCGCAAAGCAGTTGCAAAAGCGCTTTGTATAGCAATTTCCCCAGCGCTTTCCTGAATATATACATTGTATTTAATCATTACCGGGTGAAAGAGTTAACTTCCTGATTGACGTCAGGAAGTGAAAAAACGAATCACTCTGCAATAGCGCCTAGAAAAGCACTTTACAAAAAATAGGTAACATGCAGGTAAGCACCGGGAGGTGGTAAAAACAATTGCGCACAAAATTGCAAAATGATGACGTTTGCAATTGCGATTTATGATGTGAACAAGGCCTTAATACGGTATGTATGTATTTTAGATTTATGTAATGTTTTGCAATAGTGGTCCTTTAAAATAGGCGTTCGTACCCTTTAGCAGCAGACATTTGTGTGCAATACTTACATTTGGCACAAGCTGTAGTTTTATTTGAGGATCAATACAGAAGAGATTTGATTATTAAACCCGGAGATATGAAGAGTGCGCGGAGTCTGTTGTTACCGATACTCAGGGAATCAGTGGTTCAGCCTCCGGTGGGGAAGTTGGGCGACGTGCGGGGACAGACCTTCCCAGAGGAAGCACTGCATGCATTGTGATTGTTGCTAATGCAATATACACTAGTTTTATTGATTGTACACCATGCTATAGTATTGACATATCACCTCATCCAGTAGGTATAGCAGAAGCTGTTACTCCTGGCTTATATTGATAGCGAACTAGCTGCAGGGTGTGTCTTTCCTTACCCGAGGTGACATGTGACATGATGAGATAGACGTGTTATACAGTGCCTAGCATATACATAACTAGGCTGTGTTGCTTTTTTTCTTTCTCTGCCTGAAAGGGTTAAAGCGGATCCGAGATGAAAAACTAACTATAACAAGTAACTTGTCTATATATCTTATTTAACGTTTAGATAGTTTACACAGCAAATCTAGCTGCAAACAGCTTCAATAGAATATGATTATTTATTCCTGTGATACAATGACAGCGGCCATATTCTGTTTGTCCCATTACACACAGGCAAGCTGCTCTGCATCTCCAGCCCTCAGCCTGTGAAAACTTCACTCCCCTCTACTCCTCTCTCCTCCCCTCTACCTCTGAAATCTCTGGCTCATAACCTCCTCCTCCTGCCCAGACTGAGCCCTTGCTACATGGGACTGAGTGCCAAGGCTCTCTGAAAAAGCTGTGGGTGTGGCTTGTTTAGTTTATAGGGAATTAAAGTATTAAAACAAAACAAAAAAAAGTATTTGGCTTGAGGAATGCCCTATAAACTATAGGAAAGGAACACAATTATGCAATGAGTAAAAAGTTTATCTCGAATCCACTTTAAACATCAGGTATCTAATGCTGCGTACACACGTTACGTTTTTCTGCTTGATAGATGGATCCAATAGATCATTCCCGTCATGTCCGATATTCCTTCCGATTGATTCTCTGCTCAATTTCTCATAGAAGTGAATGGAAAAAAGGTATAAAAAAAACGAGCGAAAGACAAGAGAATTGAGCGCAGAATTGATCGGAAAAAACGATTGAATGGAAAATCGAGCGGAAAAACATACCGTGTGTACCCAGCATTAGTGACAGTTTCTGTCTGGCTCGGGACTGGGTTGAACTACAGTGCAACCCTCAGTGACTAGGAATTACAACCATAAAACACTTTCCTAGCAGAAAATGGCTTCTGAGAACAAGAAAGAGATAAAAAGGATCAATAGTTCATATATTTTAGCTCTGGGATACTTCAATGAATGTGACATTTAACAGAAACAATGAAACAGTAAAAGCATAAAAAGTAGATTTAAATATAAAATAAAACCCTGGGAATATCTAATAACGTAATTTCTAGGAGAAAGAGGATAGATGCAATTGTTTATCAGTTTATTTTCACCTCGGGTGCCCTTTTAAAAAATGTTGCTACTAAATTGTCTCCACTGCTTCTGAAGCATTCCTTTTCACTTCCCTGGTTGTCAATGTTCCCTCCACACTGATAATCAGTCCTGTGTAGATCTTACCAGCCCTTCAGCAAACACTGAGGGCTGGAACCCACAGGAGCGCTTTTGGCAGCGTTTTGGCAGCACTGCGATACGCTAGCAGTTTGCCAAAACGCTGGGCTAATGTTAATGGATGGGGCAACTTCCACAGGAGCGTTTGCGTTTCTCAGAAACGCAAACGCAGGACCTGCAGCATTTTGGGAGCGTTAGCGCTTCAATGTAAAGTATTGAACCGCTAGCGGAAACGCTCAGCAAAACCTAAACTGAGCGGTTTTGCTAGCGTTTTGCGGTTCAGCACACTGTAACAAAATGAAAAATAATTCACAGGACCAATCAGGATAAAAACGCAAAACGCTACGCACCCGCTGGGGAAAAAAATACAATGTTGCAAAACACGACCAAAAACGCGCATGCATCCGCTTGCAAACCGCTCAGACAAAACGCTAGCGGTTGCGTTTTGCGTTTGCGGTTTTCAGTGGGTTCCAGGCCTGAGGCCTTGTTCCCATTGCGTTCTGTTCGCGTGGCCGTCCGCGTTGGGTGGTTTTTGACACTTTTTTTTTTATCGATTTCTGTGTGTTGGACGCTTTTGTTAAGCGCTTTTCTAAGCACTTTTGCAGAGCGATTGCGTTTTTTCACTTCCTGACGTCAGTCAGGAAGTGAACTCTGATCCGGAAAAGAATAATTACAATGTATTTATTTTTAAAAACGTGAACGCAATTGTTGCACAAAACGATTTTGTGAGTGTTTTGCATTTTCCTATACCTTCCATTGAGGCGGAATTGCCTCAAAAATGGCCCATTCACCGCTTCTCTGAGCCGATCGGAAACTTTCTGATGTGAACTTTCTCATAGAGAATCATTGCGCAAGCGCTTTCTGGGCGATTTTAAAAAATCGCCAGCGCTTAAAGGGCTAAGGGTTCATTCACATTAGGGGAGATCTTGTGTTTTTTTTTTTAAGGCGCTTTTGTTCTTTTATTTTGAGATAATATTATAAAGGAAAATGAACCAGGATAGAAAGGGCCAGCATGGTAGGCGCAAAACTGTCTTTGTCCCCGGGTGCTGAAAACCCATAGCTCCGCCTCTATTCTCTAGCTACGCCTCTATTCTCTAGCTACGCCTCTATTCCTGATCGCTGCTCCGTAGAAACTTATGTAAACATAGTTGGCCTGAGCAGTGTTCATCAGGTCTGTGGACATAATTCTTATCAGCAGCTTCTGTGGTGTAGTGGCAGTGTTACAGGCTAGTAAACATATGTTTTATGGTTCGATCCTCTTGTAGGGATTAATATTATATATATATTTTGCATTTATGATCATATGTATTTAACATCAACAGAGGAATAACTACGAAAAAGTATTTTTAAAAAAACAACAACAAACAACAACCTGGAAATAATTTTAATACAGCAAAACAACCATTAGAAATAACAAGAACAAAGGCAGATTCAGACTCGAGCGCTCTACTCAAGTGTCTTTTGCCACAGCAAGTACAACTGAGCGCTTGTAATAATATTTTACATATTCCCAAATATAATCAGAACTTCATCAAATATAAATTTATGCCCTACAAAAGTAAGAGTTGTGGATGAGGATCGAACTATAAAAGTAATGATTACAATGCAATCCTGCAGCATTTCCACAATACCGCAGGACCTGCTGTAAACACTGCTTGCTCATAGTGCTCAAGCAAACTATTTATGTGCATCGCACAGATCGGTAATAGCGTTAGTGATGATTGCTATGATTACGTGAAATTACGCGTACATTTTCGCAATTATGCATGCACGTAATTAGATATTCGTAATTCCATTGACTTTGTGTAATCATTCGTAATTACTCATGAATTTACGAGTCATTTATGCGTAATGTTGTGCTGACTTTGGCGGTGAATAGCAGAGCTCCCCAGACATGCTATTGCTACCATAATTGCTACATATGTTAAAGAAAATATTGGGCACAAGTCAAAAAATAATTTTTCAAAAAGACCTTGTAGTTTTTGAAAAAATGGATTTTAAAAAAATGCAAAGAAAAATGTTTTTTAAACCTAGAAAAATGAGTTTAAAAAAAAAAACATTATTTTTTTGTATATTTAAAATTGATTTTCTCAAAAACTACAAAATCTTTTTGAAGAATTCTTTTTGTAACTTGTACCCACTATGCTTCCTAACATATGTAGCGATTTTGGTAGCAATGGCATATTGTAATGATCGCTGCTGCAGCAGGTGTTGCTGGAAGTAGTAGTGCTGCAGCTCAGGCAGTTCTGATGTCTTTCCATGCAAGCTGCATAGCTTTGTCTGTCTTTCCCTGCTGTCAGCTTGTGACTGATTATTATTCACCTGTGTGGGAATCTGCATGTCTGCTCCCATTGGATGACCTCAGTATAAAGATCTGCTTCCTGCAGGGTTTCCTCGGGCTATCATAGTTTCAGTTTGAGCCTGTCTTGCTGTCGCTTCAGCCCCGTTCGTGTTTCTTGTTCTAAAAGATACTTTGCTGGTTTTGCATCATATATTGGTTCATTGCCCATATATGTGCATACCAGCACGTTTATTATTTTCCTTGTATTCGTGTTACGTTGATACATCAGTGTCACTGATGTATACGTACACGAACTGTTTATATCCTGTGTGCAGTTAGTCAGCTTTCCAGCACGTTTTGGTAGTTTGCGCGTATCGTGAGCACCCGTGCTGAGCTAGAATCCTGTTCTGTTACTGTTTGTGGATTGCGTTCATCTCTGCGAAGAGATAACGAATCCTTCTGAATCCTGTTCTGTTACCGTTTGTGGATTGCGTTCATCTCTGCGAAGAGATAACGAATCCTTCTGAATCCTGTTCTGTTACCGTTTGTGGATTGCGTTCATCTCTGCGAAGAGATAACGAATCCTTCTGAATCCTGTTCCCTGTATTACTCCAGTCCTAGTCAGAGTTCCTGCTTATGTCATATATCGGTTCATTGTCGATATATACATATGTTAGTCAGACGTTACAAATAGTTTCATTGATAGCTGTAATTGTAATACGCTAGGAAATCATACTTATTGTATATTTATCTGTGTTACGTTCATCTATCTTGATCCTGCTATTTCCTGACTGTCCTGTCCTGTCTTTGTGAGGCACGCCATCGCTGCAAACGCATTGGCTGCCTCATTCCAGTCTGTCTTGTTGTGGACGCTTGCTGTCACTAAGTAGCGGCTAGCTAGCAAGCGTTCATTCTGTCTACCTGTCCTGATCTCCTCAGTTCTGGTTTATGCGCTCAGCGCTACTTTGCGCTGAGACGTTATAGCGAAAGCATTGTTTGTGGCTGTCAGATCTGCACCGTCTCTGTGCGCCACAATCTCCTGTTGGAGTCAGTCCTCCCCTCCACTATACTAGGGATAGCCTGTTTCCTTGTGCTAGTGTGTGTACCTCCTCCACGTCAGCTCATGCGTTGCATGCTGACTGTGGAGAATACACCACCAAGCCTTACACATATATGGGGGCTATGCTATACACCACCAAAGTCGTCACGTTCCCATTTACGCGTAAATTCCGCGTAAATGGGAACAATTAACTACAAAATTGCTTACACTTTCCCCCCAAAATTACGCATTCCGATTACGATGCGTAATTGCGTATTACGATGCGTAATCATGCATGGGTGTAATTTCTGCTCATCACTAAATAGCGATGGGCTTCACGTTAATATGGGAAGAGGCAGGAGCGAGCGGGGTGGTCGAGGCCTCTGATGTAGTGTGCGGGGGCATAGCAGTAGAGATGTGGCGAACTGTTCGCCCGGCGAACATCTCTGGAGCTCTTACTACTTCCGGGTCGCACTGACCCATGAGTAGTACGCCTGCGCTGCCCGGCGGAGCACGTCCTAAATCGCGCTCCTGTTGCCGGGCACTCTCTGCGCATGAGCGTGACGTCGTTCATGACGTCACGCACACGCGCAGAAAGTGCCCGGCAACAGGAGCGCGATCTAGAACACGCTCCGCCGGGCAGCGCAGGCGTACTACTCCGGGTCATTGCGACCCGGAAGTAGTAAGAGCCCCAGGGATTTGGAGATGTTCGCCACATCTCTAAATAGCAGTTAGGATTTCAGGGGGGAGGAACGTGTATGAGAGTAGGGTTAAGTTTAGTTATAGTAAAATATCGGTATTTAATACAAATATTTTACTATCGTTTTTACACTTTAATATCAAAATATCAGAATGTAATACCGATATTTTACTATCGGGTTGCTGGGCGCCCAAATTTCCAAACACCTTTTTTGAATGTACCCGGCAGAGAATGATTCAATGGAGGTGAAATAAGCAAATCATTACGACATTTTATTTCCGCGTTTATTGCTCAGGAGATTCTTTGCTGAAAGTTGTACCGTCAGTGGACACCTTAAAGTCAATGGGAACCGTTTTTTCGGGGAGATTTTACTAAGGAGGACCACTTACCTCATTGTCCTCTTATGCTCTGTCCCCATTCCGCTGCTCTTTCTGCAGCCTGGCCCCCAAAATCAGCGGTTTAATTTTTTTGACCAGTTTGGTGGCATATTTGAACACGAGAGAGAAGGCAGAGCTTATTTCCCCTGCTCTGTCACTCCTCTGGGAGGTGCGGCCATCTCCTCCCCTTTCTCCGCCCCCTGAGTTGTGCTCCCCTCCATGAGCGTGCATGCGCTGCAGCCAGATTCTGATGTGTGGCTCCCTGCTAACACAAAGCTAGTAACAATACAGGCAGCGCTGCAGGCAAATAAGACTTTATATAAAAAGTAAGGACGATTGTTGTTTTTCTATTATTCTACGTTTTGTGCAGCTGCCAGCAGCTCTTTTGACTGTGCAGTCACAAGTCACAGTTCAAGTGCGTGCGCGCACGCTCTTCTATCCACGCGCGTGCACGTGCTCACAGTCGCGCACCAGAAATCTCTTTCTCTCGTGCTAATTTATCGGCACTTGAGAGTAAGAGGTAATAGAAAGGAAGAGGCCATCTTGGAATTATAAGCTATCGATCGGGGCCAATATCTACCAATGCAGGGGTGGGGGAGCGGCGAAAACAACTCTAGGTAAACATATTTTTAATTTGCAACACATTCATGTTATTTAAAAATAAATAAAAAAAGATTAAAGGACGCCTGAAGTGAGAAGGATATTGAGGCTACCATATTTATTTTCTTTTACACAATACCAGTTACCTGGCTGTCCTGCTGATCTATTTGGCCGCACAAACCCTGGTGCACATGAAAGAAGGGGGGCTCGGGCTCTGCCTCCACCTGGGACCCCCAAATCCCCCCGGTACACCAAGAGGGGGAGCGCAGGTGATCCCTGGTACTCCCACCACCAGGAGACTCACCCACACTGCCTCTAAGGAATTGTTTACACTAAGGGCGTTTTCGCCTTTTTTTAAGCTCCGGCGATTTGCAAAATCGCCCTAAAAGCGATTGTGCGATGATTCCCTATGAGAGTGTTCACATCTGAGCGGTTCGATTCCGATCCGCTCACCTAAGCGCTGCCTGGACCATTTTCTGAGCGTTTTTGCTTAATGAAAGGTATAGGGAGATCGCAAAGCACTTGAAAAAGCGCTTTGTATATCGATTTCCCCAGCGCTTTCATGAATAAATACATTGTATTTATTCATTTCGAGGTAAAAGAGTTCACTTCCGGAAAAAACGAATCGCTGTGCAAAAGCACTTAGAAAAGGGCTTTATAAAAAATTGCAGCGTCCAGGTAAGCGACAAGAGGCCCAAAAAATTGAAGAACGCTGGCGTCAGCAATTTCGATTACAGATGTGAGCAAAGCCTAAGGGCTCTTTCACACCAAGACGTTGCGTTTGATGCGATGTTAAGGTCGCATAACGTGCCCCTAACGCAGCGCATGTTAGCTTTGAAGTTGGACGTTACATTGCACTTTATGCATCTCTTGATGCGTACGTGATGCGTACTTTTTGATGCATACGGATAGAATGAAAACGGCGCATGCGGCACATTTAAAAAAATACAAACGTTACTGAGCATGTGCAAACAGTCTAACGCAGCCACATACGAGTATAACGCACAGCATGCTGCACTTTCATTGAACGTGCAGCGTTATACTCCAACGCAACGTGGGCACTGTGAACAGCCCATTGATTTTACAATGCTGTGAGTTGGGCTGCGTTACAGGCCACTGTAACTTGCGCCTGTAACGTCCCACTGTGAAAGTAGCCTAAATGCTGAATACAAAACACAAGAGAAGCAAATGCTCACTCCCAGCCAGCAATCTGCGTAATATGTTGGTGCTTTATAAATACAATACATAATAATAATAATAATAATAATATATTGGTCCACAGACAATCAGCCAATCAAATGTAAGGGCTCAGACACACTATAAGCGCTTTTCTGAGTGCTTTTTAGCCATTGCGCTTTGTAAGAGCTTTTTAAAAGACGCTCCCACTAGGGTTGCCAGGTCGGCTGATGGAGAAAACCGGACAGGGGGTGGAGTTAGGGGTGGAGTTAGGGGCGGAGTCAGAAGCGCACTTTTATGTAGAGTGGGGCTAAGCAATGGGCTTTTTTTAAAAAAATTTTTATAGTATTTATATCGCACTGACATCTTCTGCAGCACATTACAGAGTACATAGCCATGTCACTAACTGTCCTCACCAGTAGTACTGGTCCAGTGCACATAAGAGACAGTTTTTCACCAGTAACTGCACATAAGAGACAGCTTTTCACCAGTAAATGCACATTATAAGAGACACCTTTTCGCCAGTAAATGCACATAATAAGAGACAGCTTTTCCCCAGTAAATGCACAAGAGACAGCTTTTCACCAGTAAATGCACATAATAAGAGACAGCTTTTCACCAGTAAATGCACAAAAGAGACAGCTTTTCACCACTAAATGCACATAATGACAAACAGCCAGTGTTCCCAGTATATGTAGCCAGGGATATATGTGCCCAGTATATGTAGCCAGGGGGTATATATGTCCCAGTATATGTAGGCAGGGGTGTAAATGTCCCAGTATATGTAGCCAGGGGGTATATGTGCCCAGAATAGGTAGCCAGGGGGTATATGTGCCCAGAATAGGTAGCCAGGAGCTATATGTGCCCAGAATAGGTAGCCAGGGGCTATATGTGCCCAGAATAGGTAGCCAGGGGCTATATGTGCCCAGAATAGGTAGCCAGGGGCTATATGTGCCCGGAATAGGTAGCCAGGGGCTATATGTGCCCAGAATAGGTAGCCAGGGGCTATATGTGCCCAGAATAGGTAGCCAGGGGCTATATGTGCCCAGAATAGGTAGCCAGGGGCTATATGTGCCCAGAATAGGTAGCCAGGGGGTATATATGTGCCCGGAATAGGTAGCCAGGGGGTATATGTGCCCGGAATAGGTAGCCAGGGGCTATATGTGCCCGGAATAAGTAGCCAGGAGCTATATGTGCCCAGAATAGGTAGCCAGGGGCTATATGTGCCCAGAATAGGTAGCCAGGGGCTATATGTGCCCAGAGAATAGGTAGCCAGGGGCTATTTGTGCCCAGAATAGGTAGCCAGGGGGTATATGTGCCCGGAATAGGTAGCCAGGGGCTATATGTGCCCAGAATAGGTAGCCAGGTGCCCCCCGCAGGAGGAGAACAGTGCAGAGAGAGAGCTGGGAGCAGCGGTGGAGAAGGGGGGCAATCTCCCCCCCCTTGCCTTCCCTCACCTTAGGGTGCTGTCTCTCTCCCCTGCTGTCTCCTCCATCATGTGCAGCAGGCTGGCGGGTGGAACTTACCTCTGTCGCAGGCGCCGGAAGTTCGGGTCCCGCAGCCGCTGAGATTTGACTCAAAAAAGATCCGGATCAAAGATCCGAAACATTCATGAGCCGGACAACACTATTCAGACTGATAGTGTTGTCCGGCTCATGAATGATTCGGATCTTTGATCCGGATCTTTTTTGAGTCAAATCTCTCTCAGCGGCTGCGGGACCCGAACTTCCGGCGCTGGAGCGACACAGAGGTAAGTTCCGCCCGCAGCCACCCGCCAGCTTGCACTTCATATTGGAGGAGACAGCGGGGGAGAGAGAGCACCCTAAGGTGAGGGAAGGGGGGGGAGATTGCCCCCCTTCTCCACCGCTGCTCCCAGCTCTCTCTCTGCTGCGCTGTTCTCCTCCTGCGCTGCGGGGGGCGCTAAAACCGGACAACTTAATTGTCCGGTTTAGCATGTTTTTTTACACCGGACACAGGGGCCAAAAACCGGACTGTCCGGTGTAAAACCGGACACCTGGCAACCCTAGCTCCCACTGACTTACATAAACATTGCAGTAAAATCGCATTCACTGTAAAATCGTAAGTCAATGGGAGCGTTTTTTTAAAAAGCTCTGACAAAGCACTGATGGTTGGAAAGCGCGAGTCCGAGTCCTGATAACATACACCAGTGTCTGTAGTACCAGACCTAGCAGGAATTGCATAAGTTCAGCAAATAACAGGTGAGAGGGTTCGGCCACACATAATCGTAGACTCTGTGACCAGCAGGGGGCGCCACATGCAGGTAAACCTCTCAATGCCCCCCTTCCTAATGCTGGGTGTGTTTCTGCCGTGCGTTTCTCCTCTCGATCGTTTTCCCCGCTTGATTCTGCAGTCAATTCTCTTATCTTCTGCTCGTTTTTCTTATCGTTTTTCCATTCTCTTCTATCATAAATCGAGCGGCGAAAGGATTGAAAGAGAGATCGGATATGTCGGAAATTATCTATCGAACCATCTAATCACCTAAAAAACGAAGCGTGTATTCCCAGCACAACTACTAACCTGAATCTGCGAAAAAGACATTTAAAAACATAAAGTAATTCTTTTAAAATGAAGGTTTTGTCTGCTAATAATAGTAGACTCAAAGTTGTTTTTTCTGGTATTAACCACTGTACCCCCGCACGTACGCATTTCTCTGTCCCTTTTTCCATCCTTTAACCCCCAGGGATGGCGAAATCCGTACTTTGCGCACTCCCGCCGCTGCCCGCGCTCCCGCTCGTAAACACGCCGCCCGCCGCTAGTAAACACGCCGCCGCCTGCTCGCCCGGAGATCAATGAAAGGGAAAATCCATTCCTGTTCGTTGATCTCAGCCCCGCAATGATCCGCTGCCGCTCGGCTGACCAGCGCGACCATTGTGGGAAAAAAAAAGTTCTCAACCTCTTTCTACTTCCTGCAAGCGTCCTTCCGGACGCTTGCAGGTCCCATAAACAAAATGTTACTGTGGCCATCTTGTGGCCAAATAGTAAAACTACATCCAAAGCATTTTTCACATAGAAATAAATTAGTTTAACACAAAAAAAATTAACCCTTTACCTCCCACACTCCCCAATTTTTTTTTCTTGTTATTTAAAAAAAAAAAAAATTACAATAAAAAAAAAAATACATAAATAGTTACCTTAGGGACTGAACTTTTTAAATATTTATGTCAAGAGGGTATAACACTGTTACTTTATAAACTGCGGGCTTGTAATTAGGGATGGACGCAAAACTGAAAAAAATGCACCTTTATTTCCAATTAAAATATTGGCGCCAAACATTGTGATAGGGACATAATTTAAATGGTTTTATAACCAGGACAAAAGGGCAAATACATTTCATGGGTTTTAATTACAGTAGCATGCATTATTTAAAAACTATAAAGGCCAAAAACTGAAAAACAATAATTTTTCCCACGTTTTTTCCTATTTTCCCATTAAAACACATTTAGATTAAAATAATTCTTGGCATAATGTCCCACCTAAAGAAAGCCTAATTGGTGGCGAAAAAAACAAGATATAGTTCATTTTATTGCGATAAGTAATGATAAAGTTATAGACGAATGAATGGAAGGAGCGCTGAAAGGTGAAAATTGCTCTGGTGGTCAGGGGGTAAAACCCCTCAGTTGGGAAGTGGTTAAAGTCACATTATAAATTAAAAAAAAACGAAACTTTTTTTCAGCACAAGCGTCATTAAAGAATAATGACTTCATTCTATGAATTATTAACAAAGCGAATTGAGAGTTCTGGAACAGGAGACATTCAGCTCAGATTCCATTCAGTTTTTTGCCTGTAAATACCATTACCTCAGTCGTACCCTAATGGTCTCGCAGAACACCGCTCTGACTATCTAATGGATTCGGTGTGCGCCTCTAGGGTAGCCGCCCTGAAATGCCCGCGTTTACCCGCAGAGACTGCGTCATTCCCGCTCACTGGTGCGTCCGCTGTTACCTCAGTCTGCTGATCAGTGGCGATCGCTGAGACTGGGACCCCACTGCGGGGGAACATGAGAATACCAAATAAAATAGCACTTCTGCAAAAAATGACGGATATATAACAGCGCTCAGTGAGTTATCTAATTTTATGTTTGTCTTACATTGCCTAGAAACATACAATACAAAGCATTTTTTATCTAATCATGGAAACGGCACACCTTAGTTGTACTCCTAAACGTGGCCATACAGCTAGCGATTCTGATTCAGTCAACAAATCAATCGACTTTTATATATTACACTATTGGGCCATCAACTTCAGTATGGTTGATCGAAAGTCAATCGATGAGTGGGCAACACACACTACAAACCAGGGCCAACATCAGAAATGATTGGCAAACCTACTAGGTCCCCTTCCCCCTCTGCCTCCACATGGGAGCGTTCTGCATAAGCTCAGTTCATTAATGGACCATATCGTAAAAAAGGAGGCAGTTAAAATCTGACAGAACCGACAGGTTTTGAGCCAGTCCATATCCTCGTGGGGGATTCTCAGAGTTTTCTTTGTTTTCAACAGCATTTCCTGAACAACAGTTGCAAAGTCTAACTGACAAAATAGTGTGCCAGTGAGTAGGGAGGCTGGCTGGCATCTTACTATTTTGGCAGTTAAACTGCAGTTCAGGAAATGCTGTTGAAAACAAAGAAAACCCTGAGAAGCCCCCATGAGGAGATGGGCTGGCCCAAAACCTGTCGGTTCTGTCAGATTTTAACTGCCTACTATTTTCGCGATAGTGGTCCTTTAAGACTGTAACTGCCAGCACAGAACACTCCCAGCTATGGAATCAAGACAAGACAAGACAAGACAAATAACATTTATATTGCGCTTTTCTCCTTGCGGACTCAAAGCGCCAGAGCAGAGCAGCAGCCACTAGGGCGCGCTCTATTGGCGGTAGCAGTGTAAGGGAGACTTGCCAAAGGTCTCCTACTGAATTAGTGCTGGCTTACTGAACAGGCAGAGCCGAGATTCGAACCCTGGTCTCCTGTGTCAGAGTCAGAGCCCTTAACCATTACACCATCAGCCAAGATGGAGGAGGCACACAGCTCCGAACGGTGCATGCG